>NC_065920.1:70345121-70598091 GCF_024586455.1 Bactrocera neohumeralis | reverse complement strand
TTTTGTTATTTTTAAAAAATTCGAAATAGTCACAAAAAGTGATACAAAAAAAACTTTTTTTTCAGGCAGTCGACATTTTGTGAAAAAAATTTTTTCCCACTTTTCCGTAGTTCCGGCCATTGCGACATTATTCTAGATTAATAATCTTTTTTTTTTGGTTTCAGATAACTAGGAGGGTTGAAATCATGGTTATGGTCACGTGGAAATTTTTAGAGACCCCCACGTCGTCAGCTCATAATTTTTGAAATTTTTTCCTTTTTTTAGTTTTTAATTTTTTTCTGTACTCTTCTAAAATTAACAAATAACTAATAAAAAAATTGATAGAAAAAAATATTAATTGCCTTTTTTTACGACACTTTACAAATTACCTGAAATTCATGCTTCTAGACAAGAATACCCCCTTAAATATACAAAACTAACCTGTTTCGATAGGTCAGTTATGACTCTCTGTGACTTTTGCCATAAAAACTTTACTTTAAAACTAAAGTAGTGAGCTTTCATTTCAGAGCCACATATACTCCCAATTGCTCATACAACATGGGTTACTGCACGGATGCTCAATATAGTTGATGCATAAATTTAACATCATAAACGTTAGGTAAGGTTATACTGGCCACAAAGTAAATATATCTGCTTTTCCGTAGACGAAAACATTTTTTGCACACTTCAGAAGCGACTTGATATCCAAGTTTGAAACATCGTGTAGTCCGTTGAACTGCGAAGTTCTTAGATATCTGAGACGACTTCTCAATAAGGCTGGACAGACCAAAGGTGGTGCTGCAGCGTCTCCCTCATGCCCACTTCCCTATGATACCGGTAGGTTGTGGCCTGTCAAGAAGCCAATCGCCGTCCGGCAGTCTATCGAGACCGTGCAAGTAAAAAGCATGCGAACTCTTGCACATGATCTTGGAGATTCTGCATGTACTTAAGGCATTACTTCTCACCCTGATCCGCTCGTCATTCCTTTCGTAAATTTCATTATGTATCGTTTTAAAAACTAGTTCGTTAGCCAAACTGATGGCACTTTTGGCAATCTCAATAGCTATTCCGTTTCCCCAAATTATTTTTTGACTTGGAAACCAGCGTATATACAACCGCTTTCCGGCAGCTGTTCCATCTACTGCTTCTAAAGTTTTTTTGTATGAAATTTCGTTGACAGCAGCCCAGCACACTAAGCACCATAAAACGAGTTTGGCTTTACTACCGCAGTGTAACACCAATGCATTAAGTCAGGTGATAGGCAACATTTAGACCTTAGCATCTGTTTTTCTTTATATAAGGCACCAATGGCTTTTTTCACTCTCTGCTCAGCGTTGAGCTTCCATGTCAGTGTGCTACGTACTTGGTATGTTCATCGATTGTTAACTCAACCCCGTTGAGTTGCGGCGATTTCCATTTTGGGATATTGTACTCTCCACTAGTTTACCTACAAGGAGCGTTCCCAAGTAAACAAGACTTTCTGAATCTAGTGCCCCCTGGTGGCGCCATCTACATGTCTGGTGCGTTAGAATCTGCTATCTTCATCGATTGTTCAGTGAGAATTTCATGATATTTCATCATTTAGAAGTGAAGTTATTGCGTTTTAAGTGTCAGTATATTTGTGTTATCGGTGAGAAAATGAGCTTCGAACAAAGAGTCAACATTAAACTTCGTTAAAAACTTGGTAAAACTTTTATCGAAACGTTTCAATTGATGAAACAAGTTAATGGCGATGATCGCCTATCTCGTAGCAGGGTGCACGAGTCGTTTCTACGTTTTCAAAGTGGTCGTGAGAACATAAATGACGATCAACATGTGTGTCAAAATCCGTGTTCACCGCAAATTCCATCGAAAATCAACAGCAATTGTCACTGAAATTCCTGGAAATGAAATTGAACATCTCCAAAACATCGATTTATCGCATTTTGATCGAAAATTTGGGCTTACGAAAGGTGCGAACGGTTTGTTCCGTACAAATTGACGGACGACAAAAAATTGTTCAGAATCCAACATTCGAAGGAAGATTATTTGACCAAAAATCACATTTTAACCATTAACCACTCCCCGTATTCACCTGATATGGCAACGTGCGACTTCTTCCTTTTCGGAAAAATGCATTTGCCCATGAAAGAAAAGCGTTATGCAGACGTAGAGGCCATTCAAAAGGCTTGCACCGGCATACTGGCGGCCATACCGGCTAACGAGCTAAAACACTCGTTCGACATGCTTTTGGACCGTGCAAAAAGCTGTAGTGAAGCAGAATTAAATAAAAGTAAATTGATTTTTGCGAAAAAACAATTTTTTCTGTTTTTTTTTTAAAGTCCTGTTTACTTTGGAACGCACCTTGTATGTCGTCTGCAAACGCTATAAGTTTGAATGCTTTTCTTAGAAATTTTGATTTTCATCCTAAATGTAGGCAACATTTTTTGTTTTAAAATATTTTTTTATTTAAAATTTTCATAAAAGTAGGCAGAAATTTTTTCATTAACTCAAATTGAAATTTTTTGAACATGATCGCAGCAGGCCTGAAAATGGCAGAACTAGAGAGAAGATATTCGGACAAAATATTAATAAATTTCATAATTTTTCCTCTTAAGGAATCTCTAGTACTTACTTTACTAGTTGGTCAAAACATTCAAAATATTACATATACTACAAATAATTTGGCCACCAGAGCTAAAATCCACTCTCTCTATTGTCTCTTCATGAAACCTATAGAGTATATATATGTATATGTATATGCCTTGTTTTGAGCACAATCTTTGTAAGAAGACTGGGAGATGGTCCGCTTTCAAGAAACTGCTGTGGTCTGGTAGACGACGATTTTGGTGTCTAATTTTGCCGAAAAGACACTACCTCTCATTCGATTATCTTGTTTGGATCCATATACCTATATCGATGTTTATCTCTGTACCCTTGTACACCTCGTCCTTTTCCTACTCTTCTTGGGAAGGGAAGGCAATGTTGGGTTATAAGAGTAAACTGCATAAAATTTTTAAACAGAAACGCATAGAAATATATAATAGTCCACCTATGATACACATATATGAATTTCAGTTTAATCAACAAGAGAAAATTCATTTATTGGCTTTTGATAAGTATATATTACCACCTGTAATGCAAAAGAACGTATCATTAAAAATCGAAAAAGAGTTTTTTATTGCTTTCGAGTCACTATATCATACCTATATGCATAAAATTCCAAGCTTTCGCTATGAGGTATATATAACCAATAAATAACCAACATATAACCAACATATAACCAATTTATAACCAAAATTCAGATTTTTTTTCCATATGAATGGTTTTTATTATATCGCTTTTTCGTCACCGTACACTTATGAAAAGTGATGTTACGCAATTTTGCATTTTAGGTGGCAATACCTACAGTCATTCCATACAAGCATATCCAACGAATTCCCGCTTCAGGGTTACCATATCGTTAATTTTAGCTCAAGTTCAAAGCACAAATTAGCTAGACGTATTAACCCAAAAGAACACATACACATAAAAATACATAGTGATACAAATTATATAGGTACACTCGTGTGGCAGCGTAAAATATTTACCACGACCATGAAATAGCTAAATGGCCAAAGTATGTTTGGTTGTCTGCCGCGCACAAAGGAACACGTCAATCCCGCATACGGCGCTCACAGCCTGGCGTATGTGTAAAATGAGAATTTGATTGACATGAAAAACATTTCAAATGAAAATGAACTCAGACAGACTACAAATAAATACAATTAACACAATGAACCGTGCGATATGGACAGGTACAGCTATGTATGTATGCATTTAACTGTGTCTGGGTGTGCATGTATTTGTGTGGCACGTTGTTAAGGCCAACACGGGTATTTAACCTTGCCACTGCCTGCGTGCGCGGGTGCGTTTCTGTCCAGGGAAACATGAAAAATGCATAATGCCAGAGCAATGTCCTTCTGCGAGGAAATTAGTTGGATATACTAGCAAGGTAAAAAGACAATAAATAACATATTTTGAAGTATTCATACTATTTATAGCAAATGTGAAGGAGGACATGCGGCAGAAGTCTAACAAAATTATAGCTTTTGTGATGTGCGTTGAAGAAAATTGGTTTTAGAAACCATTTAGTGACCTAATGGGGAATTTGTTCACTAAACTGTGGTCAAAATATTTTCACTTAACCTGCGTGTCCCTAGCAGTTAAAAACTTCAGTTTTTAAAAATAGATATTTAGGATAGATTGACTGTTTGTTTATTATGGGAGAGAGATTGCTTGACGTCACTCTGCCTTAGAAACAAAATTAAGTATGCATAACTATTGAAATAAACTTTGCATAAAGTTTATAGAGACTCTAGGGTACAAGAATTGCTTTGAAAATTCAAATGTTTATATGTAATAGTCTAGTTAAAGTAGTTATTCATTTCAGACACAAGATTTCGTATTAAAAACTTTTCTCAGACATTTTGTAATGGTTTGACTTAGCATCAACAAAATCGAGCCATTTTTGAAACGAATGATTACTGTAATGTAAAGTAGGTCCCTAACGACAAATCAAACATGAAAACTGTCTTGGTAGAATTCTGATATTTACAAGAAATCATCTACTATAAACTGCACGCCTAAGACCAAACTCAAAGTTTGTAACTGTACTTTCTACAGTCGCCCAGAGGCGGCTAGCTTTGGCCAATAGGAAAGGCACTACTATCGAAAGCGACTTGCCAGAAGTACTGTAAGTTTGGTAGAGAGGTTCTTATACAACCACTCCATAGTCCGGACTTAGCACTGAGTGACTACTACCTGTTCGTAACTATGGTGAATAAGTTTCCTGGTGCAAAATTCGCTTCAGGAGAAGATTGTAAAAATCGACTACTATTCTATTATACTTGTATTTTTGCCAATAGCAACGATGGTTTCCTCAAAATAGCAGCAGTTTACTGATGAAAACATAAGAAAAGTTTTCCTTCATTCACTATTTCTCCATTACTAACTCAAGAATGTCGAATAAGTTTCCAAATCACACAGAGCCGCAATTAAATACTGAAATTCATTCGCACGAACTAAGCATAGATCTTTCAGAGAAAAAGCTGTTAGTTGTATTGCTCCATAGGTTCTTAAAAGAAGAGTTTAGTAATTATGGGACTCTACCACTCAGTATTCAATAAAGAGGGGAGCCTGCTTTAGAGGCTTCAAAAACTCAATTTTTGAGGATTTTTTTGGGAGGAAAAGAAATAATTGATTAAAACGAAATTTCTAGAGTTTACACATAGTTATATAATTAAACATCATTCTAAAATTTTTTGGATACGAAATCTTTGATGATCTGCCTTAGGGAAGCAATTGCCCAATGCATCTCGCATGTGCATTTGCCCGACGGCGGGCAGGATGCAGTTCGCAATTTCTATCGGAAACAGAAAATTCAAAGAGATTCATATTTTCTAATAATTTATCTTCTAGTTAAACTAAAAAAATTCCACAAAAAAGTGTAAAATTTTACAAATTTTTGAAAAATTAAAAGAAAAGTGGTTTTTGACCAAAAAAAATTTATTTTTTGTTGTTTAAAAATATGCTCAAACTTGACTTTCATTAGTTTTTTTTTTAGTTCAAGTAGCAGATAATTTAATGCCAAAGATAATAAACTCTGCCCCAATTCCATACGACGTTTAGTTTTTTTCTACCTGGCCGCCGATTAAGAAAAATCGTAGAAATGAAAAATCGAGAAATCGCGCATCAAAGTGTTCGCTTTCTGCCCAAGCGCTAATATGTCTGCTAGACGCTCGGTCACTAGTTCCCTTCTAGCTTCGAAAATATTTCGAATTCTCATCTATAACTTTGGGGGCATATTCTTGGGTTATTTTGAAAGAGATTTAAACAAAGAAAAAAAACCGATTTTTTGAAGCTTCTAAAGCAGGCTCCCCCCTTAAAGTCATTGAAGGTTCCAACCAAGTAAATATAATAAACAAAAGTGACAAAGGCATACTAATGTTGGTGTGGTGTCAAATGAACTTTGTTACTTGACTGTGACTAATAGAGATATAGAAGGTTAAATTTTGAGTTATTTCAGTAGGTTAGGTTAGGTAAAACTGGTAGGCCAATAAGCCACGCATAGACCAGTTTTTGTCCTTTGCGATACCAGATGGAGTTCAGTTCCTAAGTTCAAGAGAAGAAGTCATCCTTTAGTATACTGGCGCTTGTCGCGAATTTTAACAGACTCTGCGGCCTCACCATCCATACCTCCTCCACTGTATCATACCGCGGAGACCCCGATGCTTACAGCGTAGTTTTGCTTCTACTTACTTCAGTGAGTTATCTCTAGATTTGAACTCCATTTTTGCCTTGTATTTGGTATAAGTATACACTGGCGGTGTATCAAGAAGCGCTTCTCATTCTTCATGGAAAATTACTACACTCACAAGACTTACTCAGAATTGAACAGAGGTTCATTTAAAAAATTTTGGAATTCCTTAATCCCATAACTGCAATCCAGAGATCCTCTAAGAAAAGGTCTAGCGGTCAGAAATATTTTTCCGCTTAAACTAATATTGCATCCAGAAACCAAAAAGAGTTATTAGTACAACATATAGACTTAGGTAATAATCGAGGAACTAATCAAAATTTTGATCTTAAGAAAAATGGTGACTTTCTCTTTATTTTTGTGAAAAAATTTACACTTCTTATTGGCTTAAACCACAAACATCGTTATTAAAAGCTAATAAGTTCATGTGAAAATTAGACAATTTCAGTTCCACAGAAACTTCTCTGACCGTCTACACACGTTCACAAATTCGGTAGCCGATTACACTTAGTTGAAGAACTCAAACGAATTTTCTCGTCGTTTCGTGTTTACTACTTTGCAGATCAACTAAATTTTTTCGGAATTTATTCTCACACAAGTTCGACATTCGATAGATATGAAAAAAAACTTTTTTCGGAAGTTTGTAAGTGAATATAGAGGTTTTAGCTTTTAAAATATCAGCCTGAATGTAGGCAACACTTCTAAACTTGTGGTATAACTCAACAGCTTAAGTTTAGTTAACACTAATTAGCTTGACTTAACTTGCAAACCCTTCTATCAAAATTTTTAAATGTCAACTGTGCCATAAACATTTACTTCAAACATGGAGATTATTATATTAAATTTAGTAGAATTTACACAGTTTAATATCGACATTCTAGTATCAAATCCTACTAAATTGAAAAAAAAAAATGAATGTAGAAAAATTTCACAAAACAAAATGATAAATGCTAAATTTTGAGAGTCTTTCGAGATGTCAATGTCATGATGCGCGTGCAGCACTGCCAGGCCGATCAAGCCATCTAGAAGCATGTTCGTCTTGACCCATATTTTCATGTGGCAAAATGACGAAAAAGATGTTGAAAGATGCAGAATATGCTAAGAAAACTATGAATTATGGGGAACAGTTCTACATCGCAGTTCTTCAACTTTTCCAATGCAGAGTCATTAGAAAAGCGAGTCTTCAAATCATCGTCGAATGTATCCAACAGAGGGATGAACGCTAAGACCCTGTAGTATTCTTCGCAACTTCCACGCAGAAATTTTTTGTTTGTTTGTCGTTTTGTTTTTTTGGCCGCACATTCTTGGATTTGCTTCGTTAACTTACAGTTCTACCACCATTTTTTTCATGTCTGAATAAATGGATCGAAAATGTTCCGCAGCTTTATGTATTCGATTTCGGAGCGTTGCAAGCAGAAAAATTCTAATTATTAATTGAAATTTGCACACGGCTGCGAAACTCATCGCATTGCTTTTCCCGCTGTTTCCTTAATTTTTCAGCCGTTTTCGAATAGATGTCTCTCAGGTCAAGCACTGGTCGATTAAATTCATTACATGGTTTTATATCGATCTTAGACGTTTGTGTCAACATTAACCCAACAAAATATTCGTAGAGATCTGTTTGCATTCCAAACTTATTGTCAACTGAAAATGTCACTTTTTGAGCCGAATTCTCGACGTTTGCGGGAAATTTCGCCGATCGTTGCAAGTGACACAGCAAGCCGTATCAAAACGCCTCAAAGCCATGGGGATGATTCAGAAACAAGGAAACTGGGTTCCTTACGACTTGAAACCAAGAGATGTCTTTGCATGTGAACAGCTGCTTCAAAGGCACAACCGAAAGGGCTTTTCACATCGCATTGTAACTGGCGGCAATAAATGGGTCCACTACGATAATCCTAAGCGAAGAAAGTCATGGGAAAAGTCTGGACATGCCTCCACGTCGACGGCAAAACCGAACATTCACGGCGCCAAGGTCATGCTCATATTATGAGCTGCAAACGCCAAGTGAAACCATCACAGGAGATCGATACCGAACGCAATTGATGCGTTTGAGCCGAGCACTAAAAGAAAAACGGCCACAGTACGAGGAAAGACACGATAAAGTCATTCTCCAGCAAGACAATGCTCGGGCTCACGTCGCAAAGGTGGTCAAAAAATATTTGGAAACGCTGAAATGGGAGATCTTACCCCACCCGCCGTATTCTCCAGACGTTGCGCCATCTGACTACCACTTGTTCCGATCGATGGCACACGGTCTAGCTAACGAGCACTTCAGTTCTTATGAAGAAGTCAAAAATTGGATTGATACTTGGATCGACTCGAAAGATGAGGAGTTCTTTCGTCACGAAATACGCATGCTGCCAGAAAGATGGTCAAAAGTAGTAGCTAGCGACGGCCAATATTTTGAATAACATTTTTGTAACCGTTTTTATACAATAAAGCCTTAAATTTACAAAAAAACGGCGGAAGCAAAGCTTTAGATTGGAAAACTTGGAGGATAAACCGCAGAGAATAATGTTATTAGTATTATTGTTATTGCTATTGCTCTTATTAATATCCCCAGTATTATTATGAAATTATTATTTTTTTGTCTGTTTTGTTAATTTGTTTTCTTTTTATTTAATTTCTTTCCTTTTATATCTTCATTTCTTCAACTGCTGCCCTTGCTGACCTCGTGTCACTTTAAGTAACACACGTAAGTGACATTTTAATGAGCTGAACAAGCGTTATGCATTTGAATTTCGGAAAACACTCAACTATTCGGACATATACAAGCAATACTTTCTCAAATACAATAAGCATTTATAAAACGGCTGGTGGCGAGTTTGGCTATATTTGACAGCTGGCAACGAAAATGACAGTTAGCTACCAGTTATGCACTTACTTGATATCATTCCAATAGTTTCAGAACAAATAAGGGTATGTAAGCTAAACAGGTGAATGTGTGAATATGTATGACTGTGTAACTATGTATATGTGTATATATATATTTATGTGTATGTGTGTTTGTATGTGTAACTCCGTTGTATAAGCATGAGCATTTGACCACTGCACCGGTGTCTTTAGCACTTGCGCTCGTCCTCGACCATTAAGCCCAAGTAATATGCTTAGCTATTGGTAAAGCGAACAAGAGTTATAACAACAACAACTACAACATCAAAGCGTATTTGTTTTGCTTTTTGGTTTAGTTTTCCATAAAAGTGAAATTTGCCTGCGCTTGAGTGCGGAAAATACTTACTTACTTCCAGACACAAATAAAAATATGTATTTGTGTGTGCATGTGTTTATGCATTAGTGTGCATGTGCCTGCTTTTGTCACAGGCCACTATTTTGATTTCATTCACTGTTCTTTTGCTGGTTGAGACTCAGTTTTAGGGTAAAAGGCGGAAAATAAAAGCTGGTAAACGAAGAAATGTGTGTATGTATGAGTGTATATGGGTCAGTCGGTCTCCGTGCTGACACGCTTAAGCTTTTTATGCGTGTATCTGTGCGAGTGGTTTGCGTTTGAAGTGTCTATTCATTTTTGCCATTTATTGCATTACTAACAGGCAAGCCATATTCGTCCAATTATACACATACGTATGTACATTTTGACATTCGTTGTGCTTTTCCACACTCACCGGCTCATACACATCAATATGTATATATATGGATATGTTTACATACTTAAATACATATGTTTGTAATGTGCAATGCCTGCTTCAAGCTAATACTTCTAACTTCTTGTCATTGTGTTGGCTTTCTGTTGCCCAACACGTTTCAATAACTCTACTTAGATATATTTTTACACCCATACATGCAGCTACTTTCATATTGTTCATTTTGTTGCCATTTGTTCTCCATTAAGCTTTCATTAGTTACTATCATTTAGTTTGTTAGTCGGCGATGCAGATAATTGTGCTATCATGTGTTGCTACTTTGAAAATGGTTTTACGCCTACATGTAGGCAATGAAAATTGACTTATAAAGTTCTTTTCGAAAGTGTTATGAAAAACCCAGTTATCAGGTTAATGTTGGTTTTGGGAAACGCTACTATTTTCGGATATTTTCAAGGAAAATTTTAGTTCCGCAGAACAAACAAGAATGACTCATATTAAATCCTTCTTAGAAAATGCGGTTTTTTCTTAAGAAAAATAAGCAAAATTAAAATCACCCGCAGCAATATTTTTCCTTATATGAATTTTTAACTTTTTCTAATTGCTTGGCCACCTTAAAAAATAAATAGAATAAAACTGTAAAAAAATCCTTCGGTCTTAAAACACCTTCGTAGTAGGATGAGGAATTCCAATATGGCATATTTGATGGAAAGGAACGTAGATTGTGTAATTCTTTTCTTAAGATATTTGAAGCTGACATAACTAGAAGCAAAATATGACAGCTATTCTGTACCTATTCCTTAGATTATTGAGACGAAACTGATTAGTTACAAAAAGTCGAAAAAGCATTAGAGGCCAAGAAGATAAGGCAGTGAAGGCTATCCGTACTTAGTTCAAGCTCAATGACATATACGAACTGTGTTCAGAAAATAGCGAGTATTTTGAAATTTACTAAGGGTTCGGAGAGTCAAATTGTCAAATTTATAATGTTGATATGTATGCTCCAGAAGCACGATACAATTTCCAGCTGTATTCCTACTGTGTCTGTAACTGACGCTAAGGCTGCGTTTGTTAAGCTCGCACTTCGTTCATTGTTCATGAATACTGTATCGGTTCCCATGGCGCCATTTTTGCCTTGTCTTGCCTTGACATGGCAGTGTAACTTTTTTTCCACAGCGCTGTCGTTTTACAATATTTGTGAAAATAGCTGAAGGAGCTAAAGGCTATCACAAAAATTGAGTTTGAAAATTGTTTCGACGATTGAAAAAGCGTAGAACATACGAGGTGTGTTCAAAAAGTATCGCGAATTTTGTGTTTTTTTTCAAAAATTATTTATTTATTCATGAATATCTATTTTGTCCCCTTCAAAGTAATCCCCATGAGATATTATACACTTGTGCCAACGGTTTTTCCAATCTTCGAAGCACTTCAAAAAATCATTTTTTTATCTTCTTCAGCTCCTCCTTCCATGCCGTCTTTATCTCGTCAAGAGAAGCGTAACGTCGTCCTTTCATGGGCCTCTTCAGTTTAGGGAACAAGAAAAAGTCACAGGGGCCAGATCTGGGGAATACGGTGGCTGCGGCATCGTTAGTGTGTTGTTTTTGGTCAAAAAGTCGCGCACAAGCAACGATGTGTGAGCAGGGGCGTTATCGTGGTGCAAAAGCCAATTTTTGTTCTTCCACAAATCCGGGCGTTTCTGGCGGATTGCTTCGCGCAAATTGCGCATACTTTGCGCATAACCGTTCTTTCCTTGAACTCATGATGCACCACGCCCCTGCAATCGAAGAAAACTGTCAGCAAGACTTTCACATTCGACCGAACTTGGCGCGCTTTTTTCGGTCTTGGTTCGTGCGGCAGCTTCCATTGAGATGATTGAGCTTTGGTTTCCACGTCATAACCACGTCCAAGGTAGCTTCTCCGTATGCCACAGTCAACATTCGGAATGCATCCGCGCACTTAATTTCGTTTCTCACACAAAATTTGATAAAGGTTCTTTGATCCATTTTTTTTAATAGGTAAAAATCGAAGACGATCCAAAACACGTGCAAGCAAAGCAGCTGTCAACAATTAAATGAATATTCAAAATGGCCGAGCTTGTCTGCATAAGTGAGAGACATGAGTACCAACATAACGCCACAAAAAAAAAAACCTGCGAAAATTCAAAATTCGCGATACTTTTTGAACACACCTCGTATTCATAATAACGAAAGAAAATTATTTTGAAGGCGGCAACTTAAATATAGACGAAAGCATAAATATTTTTATCAAGCATCAAACTTTTCTTTATTTTTTGAACATGTCTCGCAAAGGGCAATACTTTCCATATTTTACTATCTTCCTTGACATTAAGGCTATAGTTTATTTATTGTTTTTTTTTTTAAGATTCAAAAATTTCCAGGAAAAGGTCAAAGCTTTCCATTTTTTAGTAACTAAAATTTCCTTGAAAGCATAGCTCTTCTTCTTCTTTACTGACGTACAAACCGCTTACGCGCTCATAGCCAAGTTAACAACAGCAGGCTTTTTATACTTTTTCATTGGGGCGGTTTTACGTGGCGGGTGCCAAATCCAGCGCCCAACCCTGTGGAGGGGATGTTTCCCCTTATCACTTTAGCTCGAATTCAAACGGATGTTCTTAGCCTACCCAGAGGATACTTGCTCTAGGACCGAAAGTCGTGAGCTGCTTAAGCCATATGTAAAAGGATTGTTTCTGGCCACTCCCAAGTGAGTGGCGATCAGAGAACTTTCCTTACTTGCGTGAACTTCTACACATGACTCTATTCTTCATGGCTAATTTTTATTTATTTTTTTTTTTTTAGATATGAAATTTGCTGGAAGTTCAACCCAGCTGTCAAAAAAAAAAAACCTTTAGTTATCTTTAGCGATAAGGCAAACTTAACACGTTTTGCTCTTAGGAGACAAGTATTTGGATTGACCATTTTTGATACGGAATTATTTCAGTCTTGAACATTGCCGTCGATGGCGAGTACTACAGATTACCAGCATATATTTTTATTTTTAAATGATTCCAGCAGAAGGGCAGCGTGAAGTCATCAATCGATCGCGGACATAAATTGTTTTGTATGTTTCTTTAAAAAAAAATAAATTTTTAAAGATATCAATAGAGATATTTATAAAAAACAAGGGATCAACCCTTTGTTTTAGGAGTCGTATCGAGTTTGGTTCATGAACGGATATACATTGATAGGTTGTGAAAAAAATGTCCTGAAATTAAAAAAAATCATCATCAATATTTATTTTGTCGCCTTCAAAGTAATCCTTACCAGAAGTAATACACTAATGCCAACGATTTTTCCAGAACTCGAAACACTTTTCATAAGCACTTTTGGGATGACCTTCAGCTCCTTCAGAGAATTTTGCTTTTTTTCTTCAACTGACTGAAAATCAATTTCAGTTTTTGGAACAAGAAAAAATCATGC
The DNA here is from genome assembly GCF_024586455.1 of Bactrocera neohumeralis. Classification (NCBI taxonomy): domain Eukaryota; kingdom Metazoa; phylum Arthropoda; class Insecta; order Diptera; family Tephritidae; genus Bactrocera; species Bactrocera neohumeralis. Next base: position 70,584,799 of record NC_065920.1, on the reverse strand, counting down.
GTAGCTAAATCTGGTGAATACAAGGGTTGATCGACGGTATTCTTTGCGTTTTTGGCTTTAGATTCCTTCACAATCTTGCGATGGGGCATATTCAACGTGTAAAATTCATAAATTGTTGTTCCAGGCTACAACTTAATACGGCCAAATAACACTTCTTATTGACCGTTTGTCCCTCAGAAAGCACGATAATGGAAAAAAACCTTGATTTTTGAACGGTTTTGGTTTGGTTTTTTTTGTTTCGAGTCATGTAAGAAGGCCATTCATACACAAAATATCCTTCAAAGTTCGTACGGACTCCCGAAAGATGTCCATTGCTATCCCTCTAACACTTTTCTGGCGATTTTTAAGCATATCCTTCACTTTTATTATATTTTCAACAGTGGAAGAGGTCGAAGGTCATCCAGAACGTGGCATGTCTTCATCGATCTCTTGACCGTCTTTGAAGACTTTGTACCACTTGTAGGCTTGTGTTTTTGATAAAACTGAATCACCGTAAGTATCTTCCAACATTTGCAATGATTTCCCAGACAAAATTTGGTTAGAAATACAAAATTTGAGACACATTCTTTCTTCGATATTTGTATCCATTGTAAAAACGTAACGCACTACTGAAGCAGCTGCTGTAAACAACATTAAAAATTCCATTTATGTTGATTCCAGTAGCTATCTGCTGCGTTAACGATTGTTGTTACGAAACGAGAATACAGCGCCCAAAATATTAACAATATGTTGTGATTCACTTTTTCCATGAATGATAGCGAGTTTTTGTAGAAGTAGTCCAAGAACCTTAGAAGTTCATGTGAGTTAGATAATCGAAGTTTCCTTTTCACTTCAATGAATAAATCTCTTTATGAGCTAAAAAATTTGAAGAATTTTCTTTATAACCTAAAAATGTAAGACTCTTTAAAACGTAGAGTTTAAAATTAAAATCTGCGCTATTTTTTGTAACAAAACTGTCACTACTAAATGTTATTAAAACTTTCTCCACTTCAGTATTTCGAATATAAAATGAAACTCCCAAGAAAACTAAAGCTTTGCTTGTTGCCACTGCAACGTGAATAATAACAGCATTTTAATACGAAACACCGAATAAAGCAATTTTGCTTTCGCGCATATTTCAGCCGAAACTTTCTCGCTAAAGTCCAATTTTTTACCTGCGCGAGTTTAGTTTACCGCTGCTTCGGCTTTCTGCAGGACATTTGCTACTCAAAGCCAAAACCGAGACACTGAAATTCCACTATGCGTTACTCAAGTCATAGTAACTTTGCGCATTTATCTGCAAGTGCAACAACAGCAACAAAAGGGACAGAGATAGTAGTGACAAAATGTGTACTTTCAAAGAGAACTTTACCATGGCTTGCAATTTGTTTGATAAACTTTTATGTTTGGCTTTCTTAAGCATAACATTTTTGATTATGCTGAGCAGTAAATTTATATAACCATACAGATATATAAATATATGTATTATAAATATATATATATGTATGTATATATATATTCCTATATGGGAATCTGTGTACTTAAATATAACTGCAACTTCTCTCGTTATTGTGGTTGACAGTTTTCTTGCAAAATAACTATAAATTTCTAGGTGCTTGCTTTCACGCTACTATTTATTAACGGTACTTCATAAATATCAAAACTAGTTTTGTCACACTTTGTTACGATACTTTTGGTTACAGCAAGCCTGCAAGAGTGGACGAGCTTTTATTATTATGTGTAACTTGGAGTATTTATTTGCGGTGAAAATAAAATAAAGTTGGTCTTGGACTCAGCTGGGTGAATCAGGACTGAGTTTGAGAATGGATGAGCAGTCGAACCGCTAGAAGAACACGCATACTTTTATGAAAATGTAATTATAAGTTTTCTGCTTCATCTTTGGCATTTTGTTCTTTGGTTGGTCTGTGCCGACAACACAAAACTCCGCCAAATTTCTCCATTCATGGCAAGACCCCTATGCAATTGATGTTTCCATTGAATGCTTAACTATATCAACGCCTTCGCAGAGCTCATATAGTTCATGGTTCTGTCTTCTATGGCACTGATTGCTCATGCATTTGGTTTCAAAGGCCATGCGTAGAATAGTTTCTTTGGATACGCCAAGTGCTTTATCGTCTCGGTTCGTTATCGTCTTTGCTTTTATACCTTTTAATAAGACGGGAATGATAAGAGATTTATGGATTTTATTTATCGAGAGAAGGAACTGCTCCACAATTACCTACAATATGAAAAATTTCTCCAAGATTACGGAAGTAATTTCGAGGAATGTTACAGAGTTGACAGTCTTTGACCGTGTAAAAGTCCGAGTCCATTCCGATTACTTAGATCTGACCCCAGGAACAGCCTGCAGGCCTTTTCGCATTTTTTTCTGGGCTGGAATTAGTTGACGGTTCTGTTATTAACACCTATAATGTCAATGTCATCTGCGTACCCCAGTTGCATTATTCTTAGAGTAGACAGTGTTACTGCGGTTCAGATTAGCGTCACGTATCATTTTTTCTACGACTATTTTCAATAAATTGTACAAGTGGGAATCATTCTGTCTAACACAGTGTCGTCGGGTATAGAACGGCCCAGAATGAATCCTTTTCGATATCAACGAAGCGAATTGATGATTGTGCATTATATATTCTACCTACTGTTTGAGTTTCACAGCAAACCAAAAATAGGCCTCGGCTCTGATATCAGTTTACATACAATGGACTTACCTTTCAGTTCTGCCGAAAAGGGCTTCAAAATCAACAAAACGGTGATGCGTGTCGATCTGTGTATTTGCAGAAAGTCCTCTCCTGGACTATGAAAAATTGCTAATCTAAAGCCACACTGATAAAGTCCAATCAGCTTATTCACAATGAACTTAAAATTTCATACAATGCTAACGAAGGAATCTGATATCCAATGCTAAGAAGGCTCATCCCACCACATTCTTTCTTAATGTGTGTAGGGCAGAGTATACTCATTTTCCAATCATTCATTCAAGTCCTTATTAACAGCTGAAATATGTTTTACAGCTTCTCGCCACTAGCTTTTAACAGCTCAGTTGGTAAGCCATCGGACTTAAACTCGCTCCAGTTCGGTTTCTATGACAAAAAGTACTCAACGCAATCGACGAATTCGCATAAGACTCTCTCAATATAAAAATGTGTAGAGTTTCTGAGACATCACAAAAGTAATGGTTTCTATGACTCAGATAATTCCTCAAGTGCACAATATCGAGAACTCAATAACCAATAGATAACCAATAAATTAAGGCTAATTGCTTACAAACTTAATAGGGTCTACATATATAAAATTTTACAGTATTTGCCTAATAACTGCACAAAAAACATCATTCACAAAAAAATCATTTCGAATAAGAGAAGAATTAATAAGCCGATAGCCCTACTCACTCGCATTAAATATATGTATTATATATATCAGGTTTTGTTAATTAAATTATCTGCAATTGTCTACTTGAAACAAATACTTAGATGTCTCTGACTAAACAAATTCTTAAAAACACACATATGCATATATATATTAAGCAAAATACATGAAGATTTAACTACTCGTGCTCATTTCAGCAGACAACACTGCATAGTATCTGGTTTTATCAATAAAACGATTCAAATAAGCGCCGAAAACAATAAACCGGTACCAATAAAATAGATCTTATACTAATATGTACCTCATGAGAACTGCAATAAATCAAAAAATATCACACGATTTCAGTAATATTTTATTACCAACATGCCAAAGGTGGGCAATACTATTTTAATTACGTAATTTTAGGCGCTCTGACCTCTTGATAGGCGTTTTAGGTATATAGCCGGTTGTGAGATGAGAAAAGACATCTGTTTAAAGAAATCTTCAATAAAAAGTTTAATAATATTTAAGTGCGTTTTATGATTTCTCTATTATAGCAACTTTATTTTGGAAATATTCTCCATTGTATAAAGTACCTCCAAGAGCCTTAACTTATTGAAATATAGCTCTGAAATATCGCATGCGTTTTTTTTTTACTCAAGAAGCTGCTCATTTGTCGGAACCGCTGTCATATAAACTGAGCGATCAGAATCAAGTGCTTGTATGCGAAGGTTTGTCATTTCACGAGATATCTTCAAGACATTTGGCATGGATAATTTTTTAAAGCAAAAATATAATATTCGAAAAAATTATCCAGATTGGACCACTATAGCATATAGCTGTCATATAAACTGAACGATTAGAGTCAAGTGCTTGTATGATAAGCTTTGTCATTTTATGAAATATCTTCAAGAAAGTTGGCATAAATTATTTTCTAAGGCCATAATGTAATATTCCAAAAAATTATTCAGATCGGACTACTATAGCATATAGCTGTCATATAAACTAACCGGTAAAAAACAAGATAAAATCTTCAATACCCGTTTATGCTATAACAATTGCACCTGAAAAGGTGATTATAGCTTCTGTGTAGTCAAATTCAACATTTTGCTCGTTTCTTTGGAATTTTTTTTCAATTATGTGAAAAGAAACCAATTGACTTATTAGTATATAATTAAAATGAACTCGGTTCAAGATTCTTTTTCTCTGAGACAGCTCTTTTTAACTAAAACTTTGATGTCTTTAACATTTTTTTGTTTATTTTTTTTAACTTTCTTCAACTAATAACTCAAACAAAACTCATTGACAACGTTTCCCTAACAACATCCCCATTACTCAGCACTAAAAAAACGCTACGCACTTATGTATGTGTCAGCCTGCAACCGCAAAATATTTTCCCCTACTTAATACCGTTATCAATTTAACACCTTTCTCTTGAATTTTCGCTTGCCACACGCCACAGCGGTTTGAGTTAATAGGATTTACTTGTCTGCTCTCCACAAAAAAAACGCACCCCCTCACACTAATTTCAAATGGCGAAGTCGTACTTACGTGTTTGTGGTCAAGAATTGCGGCCTTGAAGCGTCATTATTGCGGTTTGCAACATTGATCGCCTTAGCAGATTTTTATTTCTCCCGCTGCTGTCATTTTAAGTGCTGATTTTTATTTATCTTTTCGCTTGCTTCTTGGCGTTCACGCTATCGCAACATCGAAACACGCTCTGCTTTCACACTATAAGCTGCTCAACTAACGCACTGGCCACCACGCCGCAATATTAACACTTTAAAATGTGGATGTGTGTGTGTGTGTGTTATCATGTAGTGCGGTCTTTATTTTGCTGTTATGAGCATTAAGTGTCTTTGTATATGTGTAGATGTTCAAAGCCTTTGACTTTTATGCTCCATTTTAAACCATTGTCAATGACATTAAGGGATTCTTAGCACTTAACTGCCAGCCCGGCTTAACTGTTTCCTTGCGCAGCAGCACTTCCTCTGCCTTACAATATCTCTCACTCTACCTTATACTCTCGCTCTCTCATACTCTGCCTTAAAACACTCTAGTTCATTGCTCTGTGCCCTCACAATAGCAATAGATTTCTTCACTTGACAGCTGCGCGCGTGTGTGGAAAATTTTTTTATATGAAGCGGTTTTTACCTGTGTGTGTTAGCATACTTATGTACTCGTCTAAGTGTGTGTGTGCGCTTATGCGTGTGACACTTAAGCTAATAGATTGAAATGAATGTGCGAAAATTGCGTTAAGCAAGATTTATGTCTTAACAGCAAACATTTCTCAAGCACACACCAATACATACATATATTTGTTCCATATATGTATGTATTTTATATATGCCCATATATGTATATTTATATTGATATATATTGATCTTGGTGCTGCTTCTGGGTTGTATTTCGCATGCCTAAGCCTGTGGATATGTTGACACGTGTTCTGGTGAGTGCCAAACAAAATCCCTCTGAGGTAATCTAGAATAAATTGTGTATTTGTAAAAGCATATGTAGACTTAGTTTTGAAAGAACGCTGAGGGGAAAAAACACGTTTTGAAATATTAGCAAGAAAAACGACAAAACATTTGCATATTTCGCTATACAAAGTCCTTAAACCAATACATTGATAAAAGCCAAAACAAAAATTAAACTCTTTGGTACCATGAAAAACATATTTTATTAAATATTAAAAAACTAATACTTCAAAATATGAATCATTCCGTGAATCCAACAAGCCTACAAAGATGATAAATATTTTTAATCCTGATATTTTGTATTTTGCACTGAGATAAAATTCCTGCTGATTTCTGTTAATAAGCCAAGATTACGTTAGTTTTTGAGAAACCGACTTTAAAAAAGGATGTTTTGAGAAAAACCTTATCAAAGATTGAGGTAGCCGACCTGTCTAGCCTGACAGACCACTTTCCTGAAGTTTCAATATTCTACACTTTTATTGTTATTGCTTTGAAACTTTGGGAAAATATTCTACACAAACCTTTCTCTTTTTTTTACTTTTCCTTTTTTAAATTTTTAGGTTTTAATTTAAAAAAAAATCTAAGAAAGAACTTTGTTATCTAAGTTCATTTTCGAAAACAGATTAATGATGATATGGTTCACATCTTTAGGTAATAATTGAGGTATTAACACAAGGACTTAGATACTAAAGAATACCAAAGCCTATAGCTAGACAAACACAATATATGTATTCTTGATACCTGGAAACACAATAATCAAATTGAAAAACAGGCAGAATCAATTTGTAGGTTATAACTAAGATATAAATAAAAAAAGCTAAGTCCTTCTTACTTCAAGATAATTAATATTAAATCTCAAGTAGTAAAAAATAATACCAGTTTTCTTAGTAAAGTGGACCTATCTACTTCAAACTATCAATAGTGAAAAAGTTTATTTGATATTTATCGAAATTCTTTGAAACTCACGCGGCAATACCTCCTTTTCTTTGTTGACGTAGACACCGCTTGCGCGATTATAGAAGAGTTTACAACACTGCGCCAGTTTTTCCTCCTTTTCGCTGTTTACCGCCCATTGGAGATTTTTTTTCTCTGCTTATCTCGGCGGGTACTGCGTCGAATAGTTTCAGAGCTGGAATGTTTTCGTCCATTCGAACGACATGATCTAGCCAGCGTAGCCGCTGTCTTTTAATTCGCTGAACTATGTCAATGTCGTCGTATATCTCATACAGTAAAAGACCATACATCTTTCGCAGAACCTTTCTCTCGAAAATCCCTAACGTCGACTAATCAAATGTTATCATGTTGCTTCGTTTCCTAATTCATTCTGGAGAATTGGGGCGGCGCGGTTGTTAAGGCCAATGATGTCATACGCCAGCAGCTGTACTCTTATACTCGTAGAAGATTGTACCTTATCGGTTTAGTTATGTAGCTCGAATTATTTTCTCTAGAAGAAGGTTGAAAAAGTCGCACCAAAGAGAGTCGCCTTGTCTGAAACCTCGTTTAGTAAGCGAACGGCTCGAAAAGATCCTTCCTGATCCTGATGGAGCTTTTGGTATTGCTCAATGTCAGTTTACACAGCCGTATTAATTTTGCGGGATACCAAATTCAGACATCGCGGCATAAAGGCAGCTCCTTTTCGTGCTGTCGAAAGCAGCTTTGAAATCGACGAAGAGGTGGTGTATGTCTCTTTTCATAGGTCCTTTCCAAGATTTGGCGCACGGTAAATATCTAGTCAGCTTTTGATTGTCCAGGTTTAAAGGTACACTGATAAGGTCCAATCAGTTTGTTGACGGTGAGCTTAAATCTTTCACACAATACACTCGATAGAACCTTATACGCGATGTTGAGGAGGCTTATCCCACGGTAGTTGGCGCAGATTGTGGGGTCCCCCGTTTTTGTGGATTGGGCAGAATACACTTAAATTCCAATCGTTGAGCATGCTTTCATCTGACGATATTCTACAAAGCTGCCGATGCATGCTCCTTATCAGTACTTCGCCGCCGTGTTTGAATAGCTCGGCCACCATTTCATCGGCCCTGCCGCTTTGTTATTTTTCAAGGTGGGTAATTGCTGTTCGAACTTCTTCACGGACGGGCAATGAAACGTCTGTTTCACCGTCATCGATTGGAGAATCGGGTTCGCCTTCTCCTGGCGTTATATTTTCACTGCCATGGAGAAGTGCTTCCTCCATACTTTGAGTATGATCTGGGCATCAGCTAATAGATTACATAACAGTGAGCTCCGTGCTTGAAACCTTCTGTAAGTCGCCGCATCTTAATTTCCGCATATAAATTTCGACAATTACTCCTGTCGGCCTGCTTGTCAAGCTCTTCGTACCCAGCATTTCAGTCTCTCTTTTTTTGTCTACAAATGCGTATTTCTTGCCTCTTCAACTCACGATGTCTATCCCATCCCGTAAATATTGTGATCGAATGTAAAATTGTGAGGTAGGTAGTCCATCCACATTTAGAAATATAAACAATATAAAACTAAGAAACCAAGAAACTTCACACTACAAAAAAACCTATCAAATGTAGAAACAAACAAAAAAAACTAGAAATCTGCAAAAAATTAAGGTCAAGAAAAAACTGCAAAGAATGCTAACTACTAACACCACAAAAAGAAATAGTTTACATAAAAATAATACTTAATGCCATAACTATATTAGAACAACAACAAAATAAAACCAATAAATGGAATATTCCGAAAATACTTTTGAAAGCCGCTGCTTCTACACACAGTTGTCGCTGATATAAAGTGTTAATATTTGGTTTGGGAGTTACAACTAGTTGGGTTTCATAATTCCTTAAGAGAAAGTTCTATTACTACAGAGCTTATAGTTTTATTAAAGATAATATTCCCTCGTTTAGCACAGTATTTTATATGAGTAGAGAGCAACACGAGTGCTTTTCAATATACCTTCGCTATATCTTCAATAACTTCTCCATTTGTGTTGTACTCGGATAGTTCGGCTAAAACAGTCCATTATTACAAAAAAAAAAAAATTTCCTAAGACGGACATCGAAACTACGTTCCAGAGATCGTGCTCAGTGTCATCGTTTATTTCGCTTACAACTCACTTGATCAAATATGGCTCGGATTGGTCCTTTTAACTGCTTTTTTCCAAGATTGGCAGTAAATTTTTTGTGTTCGTTTGAAATTAGACTTCCATGTAAAAGGTGATCAGTTTTGATTTTCTTACTTTAAAAAAAAACACAGAAATGTTATTAATTAGTGTGCGTTTAGCATCTGGTTGTTTACGGCACGAAAAGTTTGTCTGAAGATTTTTACTATTTTACAAAAAAGTTTAAGAAGAAGAAGATTAGGAGAACAAATAATACTAGCACGCAAAAAAGTAAAAGAAACCAAAGTTCAATTTTATATTTAAAATAAATTGTCCAGCTTTCTTAGAACCTGATGAAATAGCATGATGACTAGCTTTATATTAGCCGTCTCAAAAAACTTTTGAGTTGCTCAAAGGCTCTTTGTTTATTTATGAGAGTATTTACGTTGAATACTTAGGAGGTTCACAACGGACCGCCGCTCTCAGCTTTCCTAATAAAATCCTTAAAGGCTTTTGTTACAGGCTCGACTTTCACAACTAACTCTCTAACCCAAGCTAAGAAAGTTTTATAAGCTCTAGAAATTGTATTTGGAAGCTAAAGACATTACTCGAGAACGAAATATATTCTTTTTGGCTGAGAAATAAATTTATTTAGGAAAATGTGTTATTGGGTTTAATGGATTTTGAGGTTATAGTTTTATATATTTTTTAAATACTATATCTATATGATTTATTTCCATTTCTTGCTCGCTTAAATTGCCAAAAATATGTTTGAACTCGAGCAATAGTTTCCCAAACAAAAACACCGAAATCAAATTAAATGCTCTAAAACGTAAATATTTATTACAGCATACAACAAAATGCCAGCGTTAGCCAACGTGAGCACCTTTGAATCACGAACAGCCACTAACTAAAGGCAACAACACTAAGCGCAACAACAACAAGGCTATTAAATGCAAACTGTGACCGTCAGCAAGTCTGCCATTTAGTTTGCTTTGCAACTTAATTGCCTTGACCATTTCCAAGTGTACTTCACACACACACACACACAAGCGCACCCACACAAAGGCGCATAGACAAGTAAAAATTTTACGCTTTCGCTTTTTCTACAACTTTGTTTTATTTTTGTTTTTGTTTGCTGTTTACGATTTGATTTGCACACGCCGCCGTTTTATGGTTTTCTAGCGTTGTTTACCAATTTAGGTGTGTGCGAAGGCCACCGGGTGGCGGGCGGCGGGCGGCGAGGGTGCAGCAACAGCGAAGTGGCCACTACAATTTCTTACACTCACTTTCCGCGGCCATTTGCTTTGCTCACGCTCACGTTCGGCTGCTTTCACTTTCGCTGTGCCAACGCCAAGTTTGCGCCGCCTTCCACTCCAATGACTTTCGAAACTAATTTCCTTGGTCTGGCGGTGCTTATGCGCCATTGTTGGCGGTAAACACGTTTTTGGATTTTATTATCTATCGCATTGATTTTGTTTTTTCGCCTTCCTTTATATACCTGAGTGTGTGTTTGTTAACGTTTGCATGATTTTTATGGCTTGTGCGCGCTTTGGCCTAATAAAAATCAGCAAAACAAATAATTTGGCCTGGATGTAGGCAATGCCTGGAAATATCATGCCGTTGTTTGTCAGAATTATGAAGGAGTGGAAAGTGGTAAGGGTAGGAGGAGACCTTAATCCAGTTGTGGGTAGGAAGGTTAGGATATTAACTTTTTTCGTTTTCTTTTCAATTTTTGCCAATTAGTTATTAGAAAACATACATTTAATGAAAATATTCTTTCAAATTTAATCTTTTAAGTCTCCAAGAATTTCACCTTGTTTATTAATATCATCAATGATACGAAATTTGACCTGGACTGACTAAGAAACATGATTGTTTTAACGAACTTAAGTACAATTCTTTATGGATGCAATGGTATGTACGGATATGGATGTACAGGGCAACAGAAAAATTGTTTTTATAGAGCTGTGTTGTTATTTTTATTGTTAAAATTGAGTTCTTTGGTCGATGGTCTTCAGTCTTTCAACGAAAGACTGTTATCTTCTATGAATTCGTCATCATAATCTGGTCGTTTCCTTATGAGCTATACGATCCTATGGTATAAATTCATGCAGAATCGCATCAAAGTATTCAAATAAAAATTTTAGGAACACAATTTTAGTGCAGGTTAGGGTTTCACGGTAAAAAAGACATTTTTGCGAATTTATTACTTAAGTATAGATTGAGTAATTTTATTCGGACTTTGTTATTCAGCACCCTTTAACAATATAGTGTGATTTTTTTCATGCAGAAATATTGAAGCATAGGCCGGTAGCAGAGCTTTCCCCTGAACGTCTTAAGAAAAAAACAATTAGCGTTATTCGGAAAAAAATCGGGTTTTCGAAAGTAAAAAACCCTAACCTCCATTAAATTTTTGACCGACTTCAATATTCTTTGTTTTGGATCATTAGAGAAACGCCATTCGTTAGATTGTTTGTCAGTTTTTACGTCATATTCACAAACGTACGTTTCGTCATCAGTAAGGAAGCGTATGATAAATGCAGGGTTCTCAACTGCGTTGTGAAGAAACTCCTCTGTGACCTCTACTCGACGTCATTTTTGCAAAAGGTTTAGGTATTTTAGTACGAGTTTAGCATTGACACACATCATACCCAAAGCATTAAAAGAAAGGTCTTAAGTCGATTCATAACAGATCGTGAGATGCTCTGCTGTCTCCTTCATGCCAACACGACGATTAAACACTGTTTCTTTCAAGGCCGGCAGGCAAGTTTTCGATGACTTCACAACCTTCATTAAAAGCATTCTGTCACTCAGATACTTATGTTCACAATAAATAAGAATCCGTTGTCCTGATTCTACAAAACATGTCGAGCAAACTTGCTGTTCATTTTATTTTTAGGAAAAGATTTTTTTCGATTGGGCTTTGACTAGACTAGTCCGAGTCAAAAGTTTTCAGTTAGTGGCGAGTGCGACACCTAGGTGCGTCGCAAGTTAAAAGTTTGACAGAGACAAAAAGTATTTTTTTATAGAACAAATGGCTTTCTTCAACCCATGTCTAACACTTGAATGCAGTTTCAATATGGAACATATTTTTCTTAATCCTACTAGAGCTATAATAGTACCAGACTGACAGGTTCAAATGCTTTGCAAGGTTTTTAATAAAACATATTTTTGTTCAATTTTTTCATGTAAACCCCAATGAGAAATATTGAACCCTTAGTTAAGGTAATTTACTGGTTCAATAGTCTCATTCTACCGATATTTTGAGATAAATGTTGAAATTTCCAAATCCACCATAAAATTGGAGCGATAATGGCCTATTCTAATGATACTGGAATACCTGATAATAAATTAGTTATAACTGTAGCTCTTCAGAGGGATATTTGACCTCAAGGAAGCACGCATTCCATAAAAGCTGTTGCTATAACTAAAAATAAAATCAAACCTCCAGCTAGTCAAGTAGGAGTAAGTAAATATGATTCTTAGTATTTTTAGAAATTTACGAAAATTTTTTCTTAGTACATTGCAAATAGAAGATTACCAATATTAAGTGTAGAGTATGCTGCTTTCTAATGAATTTTTAAATTTTTACTGAAAATAATTTTGAAATTCTCGTTCCTTCATATTATTGGAAGGAGATATGGTATAATCCGAATTTATTTCCTTGAATGAGGTGTTTCAGCAGGAAAACTGCAAGGACTGTTAAAAATCTAAAAGCTAAAATGTGAAGGTAGCACCTCCTTCCGATTAATTTATTTGGCTATGGCAGGTCAACGTCTGTAGTGGGAATAAACCTGACCATATTATCTCAAAATATTATTACATATACATATATTTATACTTGTATATAATTATCCGTAGAGCCTAAGTGAAACAAAGAGTCTAAACATTTTTTAATTGCCTATTATATATTTGTATTTGAATGTTCAATTAGGAATCTTAGAATTAGTTTAGACAATGAATCGAGTGAAATTAAATTAAGCTTTTCATCCATTTGAAGAAGGAAAAGTACAAATGAATTTTAAGTTTATGCGTTCAAAGTTCAAAGTCTCAATTAAAACAACATTTTTATATAGAAAGGGATTGTACTCTTTTGGTTTTGTTTGTTTGTAACAGTTTTACACTCAGCGCCTCTTTTCTTTCAATTATATTTGCTTAAGTTCAACACTTTGAATGTCATCGGCAAAATAGTAACAAAATAATATTCACAATTTGAACTTAACTGAAATGAAGTGAAAAAATAAGAAAAAAAACCTTTGTAATGTTAAATACAATATTGCATAATAATATTTACATAGTTATCTTGACTTCCGGCTGAACGCACAAGCACAAAGAAACCAAATTTTAAGTAAATATAAATAACCCGCTTCCTTTGAAAAACTTTTTTATTATAAAGAGGAAAAAAATCAACACTAACAGACGCACTAGCAAGGTGTATGTATTATTGTGCATACTAGGGTGAGCTCAAAAAATTAATTAAATCGAATTTTTTGGTTGACAAGCACCTATGTATATGATTGAACAAAAATACTACAAGGTACAATTTTCAGCCAATTTCAAAAGGTGGCAATGAGGAGCTATAGTTAGCAATTAGGTTAGGCTAGATCACACTGGTCGGCTGTGACGCAATCAGAAACCAAAAAAACTATTATTTCATCAAAAATATCGTAAGTTCAAAAACGTTTAGGATAAATCTTTTTACTACACAAATTCGTTTGAAACATAAATTTCCACAAAAAAAAAAGAATAAATCCGAGAATTTTTTTTCAAATCGTCACCTAAAATGCAAAATAACGTAAAATCACTTTTCATATGTTTGCAGGCGTAGGAAAAACTATATAATAAAAACCACTCATATTAAAAAAATTAAAGTTTTGGTTATAAAATGGTAACATATTGGTTACATATAAGTTACATAGAGGTTACATATTGGTTACATATAGGTCACATATTGGTTACATATTGGTTATATCTGTCAGTGGAAGCTGCAAATTTTATGCTGCATATATGTAACAAGATGTAGTGAATCGCAAGCAATAAAAAATTAATTTTTTTCGATTTTTTGATAATACATTGTTTTTTTCATATTAAAAACGTGACGAATCATGTTATTTGCCCACTGACACTTTTGAAAATTAATCTCAGAATCCTGTCTTTCATTGATATTTTTCCTCAATATATTGGTAAATTTTAACCTAACGTATTAGGTTCTTTTGGCTCACCCTAACATACAAGTATATAAGAATGTATACTTCACCCAACCTTGCCTTTAAAGCGCATTGACAATGTAGAATAGTAGATAAAACAAAGACGCCAAAATCAAATTGGTTTATTTACACATATTCATATATATAAATATATGTATATGTATGTATAAATATTTGTATGTTATAACACATAGTATAAATTGTTAGCATGTTTACTCTGTTGCCATTTCAGGCAACCGCAAAGGTTTGCATATCAATTTTTTAATCAAGTTTCATGTGTTGCCACGTAAATGCCAACATTTATTGAGTTTTTGTTTGTCGATAAAGCAAACCGATGTGTAAAATAAATAGCGGTAGGTAGTGTGTACTAAGTCGACAAAGAAGCGATAGTAAGCATATAGAAGGAGATTTATAAAAATGCAAGTATATTGGCTTAGCGGGTTAGAATAATAAAATTTTCAAAATAGATTGTAATCGAAAAATGGATATTCGAATCAAATCACGGCCTATCCTATTCTAAGTTGTATAAAAAAATATGCAAAGATTTGAAAGTATTAGGTATGAGTGCGCCTTTAGCTGAGAATTGACCTAAGAAAACTTACTGAACTGGAAAAGTCAAAAGAGAATAGAAGGAAAAAACCTGACACTTTAGTACGACTTTGAAAAAGATCGAATAATGTTAAATTGATAAAAATGAATTTAAAAGTTGCTACAAAGCCTGAGAAAATAAGTTTTGAGAGCTTTTATACTTAACTGTTACGTTAAATCGATAACCGGTGCGTAGTGTTGATAAAGTCTTTTAACTCCACAACTTTTATAAGGATTTTAAAGACACGTGGATTATTTTGATTTTTCTGAATCCAATGACGAAAAAATTACTTAAATTAGTTTAGCATTTCTTTCTAAATGAAACCTTAAATATTTTCTTACTAGTAAGTACGCCTAAATCCAAAATTTTAATCCGCCTAAAAGTATACTCGTACCATTGTAAAAACAGTTTTATAAGTTCATAAAAAAAAAATTTATAATAATGTTTCATAAGGAAACCATGCCTCAAATTAGCTTTTAAACTGAAACTTGTGGCTTATACTATATTTTCGTAAAACTTTTTCGTTCCTTTTGTAGCATAAGGCTAAATTATATTATCGAATATTTAGTTTTTATTTTTAGAATGAGTACACTTTTCTGTGTTTTACAAAAGCGGCCGATTTTATTGTTTTTAAAATGATACACATTCTAAAGCTTGTGTTTCAATTAAAAAAAAAAATAAAATAAAATATTAATTTCAATTATAGTGTAAATTAAAAAAATAAAATATATCATTTTTTCATCGCATGTCAGTCTCTTACATTTCGAGCTCATTTTGTAAAGCTCACTATCTTTCAATTGATTTATTTATTTACCTGAATGTATTTTGTTTTTAATTTTTAATATTTTTGGTAAATAACATGTCATTATCTTACTTATAAATAAAAAAAATTTTATACCACAAAAAGTACCGCTATAAAGTGTAGTCAAATATGCACAATACTTGAAAATTTCGAGTGGTAAGGTTTGCGTGGCCACGAGTGTGTATGCATCACTTATAACACTGAAACTTTAAGCACATTCTGTTTTATTCTTAAAACTATTACAAGCAAATAAAGGACGACTTTTTCCACAATATTCTCATAAAACGATTCCACGATGATCCCTAAATATGTAAAAAAGTAAATTTTGATTTTATTATAGCAAAATATTTTGTACATTTTTGAATTCGAAGGTTCTTTAAAAATATATATTTTAGCAAAAGTTGCGATACGGAGTAGTAGAGCTCCACAATCGAGTAGTTGTAGGATATTTCCTCTATTGGCCGCTTTTCGCCATACCAAGATTGAAATGACTCGACAGACACAGCTTCAGTGTATCTTGCGAAGCGGTTGGAATTGATAGAAGCTAGCTTATCAGGTTCGATCTATAAAGATAAGATGATTTACTATTGAAAGCTTGTGGATAACACAGGTTGAAAAATTGTTCAAGTGAGATCTATCGATTAGGACCTAGTCTGCCACCTAAGCAAACTAAATATATGTACGTTAGAAAGGTGAGTCCACCACGAACCATTGTACTCAGGCCTATCAAAATCCACGTCCCTTGTAAAAGGATTTTCAACAGGGACGATACAAAAGTAGACCTACAGTGACAGCCAACGACGCCACATTTTCTCGCGTTCTTTTGAACCTTTTCTTCCGTAGGATATGCCATTTCATCAATGAAAAATAAAGGACCCAACAGCAGGTCAAATTTATCAAAATCTACTACCGCAATTCGGAGTTTAAGGCCTCAACTTTAAGATCAGTATGTCCAATTTATGGTCATAATAATCGTCCTGGCAGATCAAAAATTAAGCGCCTAGTGGAAAAATTTGAATCCACAGGCACAGTATAAAAGTTTCCGCACCAATGAGACAAAAAGAGGTGTCCGTAGTGTCGAGAATATTGCTGCCGCTAGCGCATCAATTGAGGAAAACCCAAATCAGTCTCGCACACGTCGTTCAAGCGTTGGGCATCTCTGTGACGTCGTTGTGGTGAATTTTCCGAAAAGATCTTGACCTGCAAACTTACAAGTTCAAATTGAGGCAAGAACTGCTTGACCATCAGAATCGTCGTATGTTCGTGAATTGAGCTGAGCAACAACTTGAAAATGATCCGGATATTTATCGAAAATCATCTTCAGCGATGAGGCTCATTTCTGGCTGAATGGCTTCGTCAATAAGCAAAATATCCATTATTGGTCAGGCAGCAATACACATGTACTCGATGAGTCACCACTTCAAATCGAAAAAATACTGTTTGGTGCGGTTTATGGGCCGGCGGCATCATTGGGTCATACTTCTTCCGTGATGATCACGTTACAGTGAATGAGAATCGTTACCGCTCAATGATAACCGAATATTTTTGGCCCGAATTGGATGACATGGACTTGGACAATATGTAGTTCACAGGAATAAATAATTTCATTGGTATTCTTTTGTAGCGTTCTTATTGAAAAACCCGTTATTAAAGGAAGATCATTCCTGGTAATATTCAGAAATCGCCAAGTGCGAAAGGCAATAGAATATTAGCATATTATATATATAATGAGGCATAGAGAAAGGTTGCTTAAGTAATTCTACATACTGGTAGTAGAAATTTCGATTTTTTTGGAATTCTTTATTACCTCAGACTAAGTATTGTATTGTCTACTTTTTTCGATATACTTTGATATGCTCTGTGGACTTAAAAACGAACTGCTTTAAGAAAAACTGGACATGACATATAATGTTACAGAAGATGATCAAAATGCAAACTGCTTTAGAAAAGAGTGAACTTTTTCGAAAAAAATGGCCTTTCTCTAGATCATGGGTTAAACGAACTATATATTAGAAAGGTGAAGACTACTATAAACTAACTTTAATGAACCAAATGTGCGTTAAGGGAGGCTTTCCTTTCCATTCTAAATAACTAGCACTCTGTGACAGTATTTAGACCATATATTCTTAAGAAGTTTTCCTTCTTAACATACCTTATATGTATAGTATATGACCCATCCACACTTCAAAATAATATTTCTTCATCAAAACCGTCTAAAAGCCACATTTATCAATCTGCAAGTACTACATACACCCATTTGTACTAATTTAAACCCACATCCTCCACATTGCACGCATAAGACTCTTAAGCCGCCATTAACCTGTCAACAAATATAAATCTTATGTGAAAAATACTTACGCTTTAAAATTTACGAGCGCGCCAATTTCACCGAAGGGACACATTTTCATTACGACTTTTAAACAATAACAACAACAACACTAGCAAACAAGAGTAGCAAATACGTTGAAATATGCCAAGCAATATATAATAATTATGACTTTTTAGGTCCACCAAAAGTAATGTTACGCAATGGAGTACGTCTAAACATTAGTGGCAAATGCGTGAAGCAAAGCGAAGACCGCAAAATAGATGCTTGTGTGTGTGTACTTGTATTTATGTCCCGCTCTGTGCCAACGTAAACAACTTTTAGGCGCAATGCTTGGGTATTTGGCTTAAGCCCGTCGATTATGGTTGCTATTGTGCATAAAGCTTAACGCATTTGTCATAAATCTTCGCAGAAATAAATAATATTTCACAATATTTGTGTGTGTTATGTAAAAATATGTGTGTGAGTGTGTAAGTATGTATGGGTGCATAAATGTGTGTAAAAGCGGAGGAGAAGGCACAAGAATTGTGACAGTAATAAAATGACAAAGATATTTCAAGTAAGACAGTTGGCATTGCGAGTATTTATTTGATAGATACACACGCAAATATTAGGGTGGGTCAGAAAAATTGTAAATTAAACCTTTTTTTATTTCTGATTTTTATTACCGCCCGAAAGAGGACGATATTTGTAACTGTAAAAAACATATTAAGTTAAAAATGTAAAATAAAAAAAAATTGAAAATATTGAAAAAAACATTTTAAAATAATAAAAAAAATTTTTATTTAAAACTTAATAATATAATAAAATAAAATATTTTTTTTATTTAAAAATATTTTTTTTTTTAATTTTTATTTTTATTTAAAAATATTTAAAAAAAAAAAATTTTCATTAAAAATATTTTTCAATAAGTTTTTAAAAGAAAATTTTTCAATAATTTCAAAAAATATTTTTTCTCAATAATTAAATAAAAAAGTGTTAATTTTTCCAAAAATGAAACAAACTTGTCTCAATTTAAAAAAAAAAATAATTTTTTCAATAATTAAAAAAACTTTTTTAGTTCTTATTTTTTTTTAACAGTCGCAATAAATATCTGTCGTTTCCCCTTCGTTCTTAATTTTTAATTAAAACAAAAAAATGTTTCATTCAAAAAAAAATTTAGTTTAATTTTAATTTATTTTTTTTTTTCATTTTAAAACTTAAAAACAAAAATTTCCCACCTTAATATATAGTTATGTATACCTAAGTGCATTTGTACAATATTATATAATTCGTATGTACATACATATGTACATACATATACATATATTATAAAATAACAAATTTAAATTAAAAATTAAAAATAAATGTATTGGAAAAATTTAAAAAAAATGTCAGTTGTTAGTTTTTAATTTAAGAAAAATCTTTCAATTATTTTTCAAAAGAAAAATTTTCAATAATTTTTTTATATTTTTTTAATTTTTAATATAATTTGTTTTCATTATCAATTAAATTAATTAAAATTTTAAATTAAAAATTAAAAAAAAACGTTTTTTTGCCCCACCCTAATATATGTATATCTAAATGCATGTGTACAATAATATATAATATCTACGTACATTTATGTATATTATACAATATTTATTTTATTGTTGTAGCGCAATTTGAATCCTTTTCCGCTTAGATTGATGGCTTACGCGTGTGTCTATTTTGGGGCTTATGCCTAATGCCGCCTAAAAGTATGTTTAGAATACAGCTAAATTGCTTTTTCACACACATATTCGCATCGGAGACACTTTTGCTGTGTAATCAATTTGGGAAGTCCATTGCAAAAGTCACTTAATAGCTGCTATCACGCTACCCAAGCGCTTAAGCTGCTACTAGCCGAACACTTCCTTCACTCTCACACGCTTGACGGGCGTCCCTCAAGCAGTGTTGCATTTTTAGCACAAATTTCACGTGTATATTTAAATTTAGCAACTCTTGGCTTATTGAATTGTAAATGGTTCCCACATAATGTGCTACTCCGCGCTCTCCCTCCAACAATCTCTCCTTCCTACTCACTCTCTCTCCTTAACGTTCTCTTTGTGGCTGCTGCTACTCTTTTACTTCCAGCAACCTTTTCTCCATTTCATATATTTTTATTGTGTTTACAGTTACATTTACACATACATATATATTGCTTGTTGTTATTAAAAAGTTTTATTGAAAGTGAGTTGGGCATTCAATTGTTCTTGAAGTGTCTTAAAGTGTCTTACTGTTTATTGCTTGTTTTTCATTTACTTTGTTTTTATTGTGTTCTCGCTTCATTGCTGTTGTTGTTGTTGTCTAACTGTCTGCGCTTAACTGTACTTCAAAGCAGTGGGTTATTGTGTCTTACATAATAATGCAAGTAGTAAGCGCCGCAAAATTTTATTTTTACTGCTTTCTTCTGGCGCTCGCAGCCAGTTTGTTGTTGCGTAGGCCATTTTGAAGGTTAAACTCATAAATTGATTGCCTACAATTGTCATTGACAATGGCATTTGGCGCAAATTTTCGCTTCGCTGGCGATAATATTAAGTATGCACTTGTAAATACATGAAATATTCAGTTATGCTTAAGACCTATTTGTGATAAGAAGAAATGTGCCAAATAAAATCTGAGACGTAATAAAAAATAATGAAGGCTCGTGTAGTATATTTCGGAAATTTTGCACTACGGACTGTGACAATCAAGAAAGATGTTCCATAAAAGACAAAAATAAAACAGAAAAGAGACATTTTTGAGTGATTAAATGTCATTTCATTCATTTGCCTCAAGCCAAATGTGGATAGCGTTAAATATGTACCTCTTAGACATCTCTTAAGGAAAGTGGTAATTTAATGAAGATTCTGAAAAAATATATTATAATAAACATATAATTTTTGTATTTAATTTAAGTTTAAATTTTATTTTTAGTAATATATTCTAATTATAATTATCATTCTATTTCTTTAAAATATTAATTTATAATTTTTTTTTAAATTTTGATTTTAATTTTACTTTAAATTTCTTTTATTTCTATCTTCAGTTTGTTTTAACATTAGTTTAATGAAATTTAATTTCAATACTAATTTATTAAAAATAAAATTAAAAGTAAAAGTAAAATTAAAATTAAGATCAAAAATAAAATAAAAATTAAATTAAATTTATGGTAATTTAATTTTTTTAGTTTTAATTTAAAATTTAAGGTAATTTAATTTATTTTTTTTAGAATAATTTTAATTTTATTCATATTAATTTTAGTTTTAATTTTACTTTTAATTTTCTTGTCTTATTTTAATGAAAATTACAATTTTATTATATTTTAATTTCAATTTAATGTTTTCTCAATTTAATTTTAGTTTTAATTTTAATATTAATATTAATTTTTACGTTTTTTAAAATTTTTTTTTGATTTTGAATTTAATTTTAATTGTAATTTCATTAAATTCTGGTTTCTACTCTTATTATAATTTTAGTTTTAAGGTTTTAAATTTAAAATTTGTTTTATTATTAATTTTAATTTTTATTTTTTTATTTGCCACTCCGGTCTCTCCCTCCTACACTATCGTCTTCCTATACACAGTCTTTCTCCTACACGCTCTCTTTGAGGCTGCTGCTACTCTTTTACTTAAATTTATTTTAATTTTAATTAAATTTAATTTTAGTCTTAATTTTTTACTTCAATTTTAATTTAATTTTCATCTTAATTCGAGTTTTAATATAAATTCTAATTTTAATTTCAATCACAATTTTAATTTTATTTATATATTTTATTCATTATTATATTTTTTTATTTTGAATTGAATTTAATGTTTTTTTCCATTTTAATTTTAATATTAATAACCTTTAACTTTAACTTTAACTTTAACTTTAACTTTAACTTTAACTTTAACTTTAACCTTAATTTTAACTTTAACTTTAACTTCAACTTTAACCTCTTAACTATATTCTCAACCCTTCTAAACAATATAACTCCACCCAAAATATTTGTCATACAAAACTTCTAAAAGTAAACCTCATTTAATATTTACACCTCCAACCCTTTAGCTAAACCTTGCCTGCTTGTCGACAATAAACTTTTCATGGAAATTCGCCGTCACGCTTTGTCTATTCTATTAAATTCAAATGAGACGCACTTGAAATCATTTTTCACGACCGAAATGGTAAAATATTTCAATGTCATATTGTCACAAACAAAATAAGTTGGGCGACGGTTGTGGTTGGCAACGCGTACAATGTACCGTTTGGAGTGGCAGCTGAACTGGAATGAAATGTCTGACTGTGTCATTGCACGCAAAGTACATTTCTAGAGGCCACGAGTGACGAGCCGTAAGCCCTCAACCAACAGCCATGGGCCATGTGCCGCGAACCATGAACTGCCTGTGTTACACACACACACACACACACTCAACAACAACGAGAAACAATTGTTGATAGACATATGTAAATAAAATAATACATGCTTACATACAAAGAAACAAAACTAGAAACTCGCATGTAAAACATTTTGAGTGCTTATACTAAGCGCGCGGGGGGAGCTTGGCAAAGCAAGTGCTCATTATTGTTGTATATTTACTTGCTACTAGTTAACTGCTTATGTGCAGGCGCGCATGTTAAGCCTTTTGTTAATTAAATTTTAATTAACATAGTAGCATACTTTTCGGCGTAGTAACACCAGCACACATTTATTATGCCTTGTTTTAAGTTTCCTGCTGGAAATTTGTGCGCATTGTCACTGACATTTGTTAATAGGCACATGAAAGCGCTACACACATACTTATATATATACACACATTCTTGTTTATATAATATTTATGTGTGCACCTCACACACTTGGCGCTTTGCGCGAGTTCCTTACCGCTTCTTCACTCATTCAGTGACTCACTCATGCATATTTACGCTTTTCATTTATTTCATACAATTTCGTTACATTTCGTTTATTTGTTGTTGTTGCTTCGCTTGACTATTTTTCATTCCGTTTAAGTTTATTTGATCGCTCAGCCATTCACTGTTCAACGAAATTTGTCTCATAAATATTGATAGGTTGCTTGAGCGTCGCGTTGGCATTACATTTACTGGAAAACGAATTTCAATTGCCGCTGTGCATTGTGTGAGGATTTATGTGCGCTCTCGTCAATTGCGTATTTTAAGTAATTCATTATTGTTTAATGATACTTGTCGCGCATTTAATGCTTCTAATTCGGATATAGTCATAGCATTTCTTCTTCAAGTAATTTCATTAAGCTTTTTGATTATGTAAAGCGATTGTTTTTCTGCGACGCGTGCGTAATTATAATATTATAGGGTGAGTGACAGAAGAGTCAGGCAGTGTTAATTTTTTAAAGCAGCATGCGCATCTGAAATGAGGTGTTTATGATTAAAAAATGTTATTCAATTACTATGTGCTCATTTAGCCGTGAGCGATTGCAATTATTCTTCTTTCACTTTCATCTCTCGCAATGACCACTTCTGCTCGCTACTTACATACCGACGAGCGATATGTGAACGTGAATCAATCGCTAGAGAAGAGGTGTGCACGAATGGGTAGAAAGTAGCTAGGACGGTTGAAGAGACAGTCTTCTATAAGAAACCCTCCGTTAAGCTTAGCTTTAGGCTGGCACACTACTGTAGAGTTTGTCAGGCAGAAGTGGTTGCCAACAAGATAAAATTAGATGAACTGCATCGAAGTGCGGCTTCTTTCAACAGCAAAGCGGTAATACTAAACTCTTCACGCAATGTTTATCAAAGAGTGTCTAACCCCACCAGATATAACATCCAGCTACTTCATTATCAGATTCGTTTGGGTAGCTGGCGATCAGACTTGTTCTCATAACGGAATCGCTGGAAACTGCAAAGCCAATGAGCTAGCAAGAGGGACACCCTTACTTTGCTTACATCAGAATGGAAACGAATTTGATCTCCGCCGTCATCTTGCGTTCTCGCAACCGGATCTATGGACATTGCGTGCGCTTAGCAGGCATTCGCCGACGACCAAGGTATAACATAGGAAACCTATAGAACTACTTTCCCTTAGCAAAATTTCTCTTACCGCAACCATAATAGTTCTTATTGTCAAATAGGCATTGATGCTGTAAAATTAAAATTTTTTCGGACGAAAGTTATGAAATTTGAATTGAAGTAGGAGAAATGGAAAGAACCTGGCACATTCTCCTCCATTGTCCAGCTTTTGCAAGACTGAGACTAAAACATCTCAGTAGACTTACTTTCGGCGAACCAAGTACCATAACCTAAACTGATTTGGTCTTTTCAACAAATTTATGATAAGCTTAAGACTTTGCCGACTCATGAGGGTCTTAATTTATCAATATATAAAAGTTCTAAATCTAGTTAGACCGGTGTTATAAGCAGCTCCTGAGACGCCATTCGAATCGACCTAACCTAATCGCCCAACCCAGTACAATATGGTTATGGTTAATACTGATTATAAATACATATTTGGGCCTTTTAGCTATAGTCATGTGATTTTTTTTTGGAAAAATTGGAACTTTTTCTTCAAAAAAGAAGATGGTAAACTCAAAGTATTGCCCTTCCAAAGCTACAGCACTTTCCCATCTTTGTGGCAATTTGTAGATTCCATCCCAATGGAATAGCGCTGGCTTAATGGCCCAGAATGAATCTATCCAATTTGAATACATCCAAACAAATACAGAGCATTACTTTGACGACATGGACATTCCACTTTGCCGTTTCCAGCCAGGTTTCACAATTGATTATTTCGTTTTACTTTTAATTTCTAGTGATTATTATTTTCTGTTGCGTGTCGAGGACTTAGTGATTGCTGTTGATGACATTTGTAATTGTAGAGTTCTGACAAGAAATTAGTAAAATAATTGTGTTTTTGTTGGCGATTTCTGTTAACCTTTATTGCTGATAATTACAACTGGAATCTGATTACAGTTCAATTACTCGGTGCTACTACTTGTTTTTCTAAAATCATTAAGAAGCCCTAATTCTGCTAATTATTTAAATTATAATTGCACCTAATATGTAATTAGTAATGAATACGTAATAAAATGTAATTATATGAATTTATTGTGCTTTTATTTGATTGTTTTTTATAATCATTACGTATTACATTTGGATTCTAGCGATTATTACGTTGACTAGTGGTAACAGTAATTATGGGTCGTTGACTGGGAGTTAATGCAATAATACGCTAATTTTATCGTTTATTACTGTTAACTATGTAATGGTAATTACTATTGACATCGAATGCCATTTCAATTACTGCTATTTAGTGCTTATTTTTTCGAGTTTGTTTACGATTATGTATTCCTAACCTTAAATGTAATTGTAGTTATTAGGTAATGATTACATAATAATGCATTTTTAATATTTTTACGCGAAACTGTAAACAGAGAACGTATAATTGTTGTGTATTCTCCATAATTTAAATGTATTTATTTTCCGTGGTGATATATTACGAATTACTAAAATGTTATTATAATTAAAAAGTAATGATTACATAATAGTGCATTTTTTAAAATAATAATCGATACCCAATCTCACTGACTATTAAAATGTAATTGTAATTACTAAGTAATGATTACCGAAAGCTACTTTTTTAGTATTTTTAGGGGAAACTGTAAACAGCGGAAATGTTTCATATCCTTTTTAACTGTAATGAATTAATATGTAGGTATGTATGATTACTAAAATGTAATTATAATTAATAAGTAATGACATTAGTAGTGCTAACTGCCTTTTTAGAAATAATTTCGGATACCCCGTCCTACTTATTACTAAAATGAAATTGTAATTATTAAGTAATGATTACATAAGGCTTCATTTATTATATTTAACTTTAAAAAGAATAATAACTTCATACTGTCTTTAATTGGCATATATTATATTCCCGTAATAATTAAATTAATGTATTACTGATTACTAAAATGTAATCACATTTATTGGGTAATGATAATAGTTATTATTATTTATAATTTTTAGAAATAATTATGGGTATCCAATCCGTCTGAATACTATGATGTAATTGTAATCATTAAGTAATTGTTCCATAAGACTTCACTTATTATTTATTCATAACTTCATTTAGAGTAGTAGTTTCATACTTTCTTTAATTTACATGTAATATTTTCCGGAATAACTACCAATGATTTATTACTGAATACTAAAATGTAATTATAATTATTAAGTAATGATTATAATATTGATAATTACATTTTCAGAAATAGTTACTGATATCCAATCCTACTGATTACCAAATTGTAATTGTAATTATTAAGTATCTAATGATTTCATAAAACATCATTAATTTTATTTTTTTGGGGTGCCAAGTCAGGACTGTACGGCGGATGACCCATCAATTCGACGTTTTGGCCGGTCAAAAAGGCGCTGGTTTGAGCCGATGTGTGAGAGCTCGCATTATCATGGTGCACGATGATTCATCTTCTCTTCTTCGTTTTTGAATTTCTCCAAAGACTTCACGCAAACAAATGGTGGTGTACCACTCAGAATTGACCGTCCTACGATGCTCACGGAACAGTCGCCACATGTTTTTGAAGAAACAGGCGACCACCTTCTTCCACGAACAACTTTCGTCGTCTTGGAAGACGGTCGATTGCTGTTTTATTTCAGGCTCATACGCATAGATCCATAATTGGTCACCTCGATCGATCTTATGAACGTCTTTTGAAGCACCGCGATCGTGTTTTTTTCAGCATTTCTTTACACCAATCCACGAGCCTTTTTTGAGCGATTATCAAATTGTTCCAACGAGAACAAACCTTTTTCACGGCCAGGAGTTCATGTAATATCGAATGTCTGCTGGTGGGAGTCATACAAATCTGATTACACGACGGTTTGTTCATCGAACGGCTGTTTTTGGACGACCTTCACTTGTTTGAGCGAGCGTCGGCCACGATTAATCCACTTTTTCACAGTCTATAGTTGCCATACAAAGAAAAAGGATAATCGCACGAAAATGTTCACGAGTTAATTCCATTTTTTGGCCGAGATGAATTTTTTAATTCCCTGTAAATAAAACAATTCACGATTAAATGACAAAACGTTCTGAGTGATGTTATGCTAAAAAATGTCAAACTTTCCAATGGAAATGTCAGATTGCACCTGGCAGCACTTAGTGTTGCCTAGGCCAGAAATATATATAGCAGCCTCCGTACTTTCCATAATTGGTATACCATATAATATGCATATAAAAACTTAATTCACAAGTAACGAAACTAATTACAGATTACCAGCAGAACCTAAACCCATTTTAATAGTTTTAAGTGCCCGAAAAAATATAAACAATTAATTAGTAAATGCAGTAAACAGCAAACTTTAAATTAAGAAGCGCGTAAGCTTACAAAACACAAGCAAAAGTTCAGCAATTTCCGAAAAAAAAAGAATTTCAGCAGTGAAAACTCAAAGAAAAAGTTGCCGCACGCCTTTGCGTAGCAGCCTGCGTTTGTGCTGCGGGCAGTCAGGCATTGACAGTTGACAGTTGGCCAACAAGACGTGGAAATAGACCAGAACGCAAGTAGCAAAGCGCGCTGAAGAAAGGACGGCAGCGGCAGCGGCAGGCGGCGTTGGCCAAAGCGATTGTGCACGTCGCAACAGCAATGTGGCGCCGGCAGTTGCAGCTGCAATGCACAAGTTTCCATTTCGAGTTTTGTGTTTCTATTCATTTTTCTTTTTTTTTCACTGTGTTCTGGTTTTCGTAAGCGCGCACACACTGCAAAGTTAAGCGCACAGCTTCGCCAAGCTGAAAAATGAGATTTGTTGCGGCTCTGCGTTTGTATGCGTGCATTTGTACTATTATGCCAGTGTGTGTGTTCGTCCGGGCGTTTTGCCACACGTTGCCTGCCTCTGTGTGCAGTTTTTGAAACATGCCAGCGCCAGAGGTCGTTTACTCTGGGACCAGTGAGCGAGCGCACCGAGCGGCAACAGCAAACAACAACAAAAACGATTTGGTGTAAAGCAAACCGGCAGCCGCCCAAATACGTTCGACGTCAGCAGCAGTTATAATAACAGTCAGCGTCCGCGCAACTAAACGGCGACCAACACGCTCTTCTAGAACACTTTTCTAAATATAGGTATATATGTATGTATGTATGAGTGTATATATATATATATATGTATATATATATATATATATATATATTTGTATGTCTATTCGTATCCAACTTGCATCGCCCAAAGTTCAAACTGCAGTTTGCGCGCGCGTCGCCCACCAGCTCCCTAAAGACTCACACAGTTATCCTTTATTTTTACTACTCTTTTCCTGGAAGCTTCAAAGTATCTGCCATTTATGCTTTGTGTAGTTATTTTTAGGTTATGTGTGCGCTATGGTGTGAATGAATTTTATTGTTATTATTTTTATTGCAGTTTCTCTGTTATTTTTAATGTACTGTTATTATGGGTTAACCATTTTTATCATGCGCTTTGACCTTATGTCACTTCGGAGTGCGCTGCTTTGATTTTCGTGCTGCGACCTGTGGCTAGGCACATTGTGGAGCGAGAAACAAAGTAAATTTGTTGCAGAGTTGAGCCTGAATATGAATGAAGGAACTTGTTTTATTGTAATTTTTATAGTTTACTCTATCCTTTTAGACCAGGGTAGCTAATTTTCGAAAACAAAAAAATAAATCGAAGACGCAAACCCATCTCAACCAAAAGATAAAATAACAAACATTAAGGTGAAAATGATTTATGGGCGATGGGTCGGGAAATAAGAAAAAAATTATTTTAATAAGAATAAAGTCTGTTGTGACTTCAGAAGGTAAGTTTCCACCACAATTCGTTAAAGAACAAATTTTTTTGGAAGATAAAAATAAAAACATCTTAAAACTTGGTTATTTGAAATTTTCACATCAATTTTGAGGTTATGTGAAAAAAGTTTATATACAAAAGTAATAGACCTTTTCATTACTTTCAATATCGCCCTATATCTTTTTTCTCTAGCAGCGATAGTTTCGCTGGAAAACAAGCTAAACCTTTCTTAATCCTAAAAAATCCGACCACCTTGCCCCCTTCTTTCCCTCCTCCTCAGATCGCAATTTTATCTTTTGTTTTCGATGAGTTTCAACCTACCATGAATTTATTTATTTTCTATCATTTTCAAAGGCTTCTGCACTGCTCTATTCACTTTGATTGCTGCTTCATGGCATTTGTTTTGAAGGGTGAAGCTCTTTCGGGTCCTCATCCAGTAAGTATTAACTTACTATAATGGACTTACGTACTAATACACCTGCTAGCAAAATATTACCTTTAATTCCGTCTGCATTTCACTGGCCCTTAGAGCAGCCAAAATGGCTCTTCACTCCTCTTCGTTAGTGCTTGTGTTTTCGCTACTGAGTTGCCTTTCGTTTCCTATGAATTCCTGGAAAGCAATTACGAACCATATTCTCACTTTATTTGATACTAATTTATATTTTTATCATGTGATAGACAGTATTTTCTGCAATCCCACGTTCTTTTCTAAAAGTCTATAAAGAGTCTGTTCTCTCTACTTCATGTTTCAGTCAGAAAAAGGAAATGTGCTGTGCACTTTCGTTGCCGGTTCAACAGTTCTATCTTGTTATCGTGACCATATTTACAGAAATATTCTCTAAAGTAGCCGTGTCCCGTCAGAAATTGTGTCAGATAGTGTTCAATCTGACCGGCGCCACCCAGGCTTGCACATTTTCGTTTAACTTACATATACCTGTATGATTTTAGCCTTTTTCTATCCACTTTTCTATTGTAAGTGGTCTTCCGATGCTTCTGGATTCTATTAGGCAGCATATTGCCTCGTGCGATGTCGATCGAAATGCATTGATATCTCTAATTGCCTTAACCTTCTGCATAGGTTTTTCTCTTTTGACATATGTTTTCTCTTGTTGTTCTTCAGTCCAAAGGTGCATCGGTCTGGTCCGAGAACACAATACATTGATAGTTATCTCAATGGTTTGCGAAAGAGCGCCAGTTGTACTTCGCAAGCACAGATAGATCGCTATGCAGTTATACCTTGCATGGGCGTCCGTGTTTTTGTTGTCTAGCCATGAGTATGGAATATGAAGAGATTTTCAGAAGCATCATCTTGCATACAATCGACAAGATACATTCGTTGGACTTTTATGCTTTTAGCTGTGTCAAAGTCACCGAAGAGCTCATACAGTTTTTGGTTACATTTTCTTCGATATTCAATGCTCAGACTCTAAAGGAGAGCAGTTCTCTCAAATGTATCAATTGCAGTTCATGGTACCAAGTTCTTCGATATTCATAGTTCACGCGACAGGCTCTAAGGGTCTTGCAGAGAACAGTTCTCTCAACTGCATCAAGTACTTTCTAATTTCGGTTCGCCTTTGTTCATGCTTCTGCGCTGCATAATAAGACGGGAATAATGAGATGCATTGCTGGTCCCTATATGGACGCCGCATACATTAGCGATGACTAACTTTATTCGACAATATTGGCCAACATTCTCGATAAGACCGCTGTTATGCACGCCGCTTTTTTACATGCTTTCTCGATGTGGCTCTTGTCGTTGAGCCGCGACTAGTACAACGCTAAGGTACTTCGGCGGCAGATGGGTAGTTATGTACGTAGCAGTCAACACTAAGATGCTACACTTAATTCTATTTTATTCTACTTGCTTGCTGCTTACATTCTAGAAAGTTCTAGATTTAAGAAAGTCCAAGACGATTTTGTGGTCAGTGAAAAGAAATCGAAGATTTACTTGGCAGAAGATCTACAAAATGTTACATATATATAATCTGCTATACATATATTTATAGTTGCGATTCGAAACTGCATATGGTGAGTTGAAAAGATGATATGCATGTTTGTGGGGGATGATTTCATAGCTTTGGTGCTGATTTGAAACCTACAATACTTTATATTTAATGTTTGGTACAACTATTTGAGGTCCGAGCAAAATAGTGAAATTTTCTTTAATACAGATATTATGTATTTTATGATGAGAAGATAATCACAACTGCGTGGTGGCGATCTTGACTAAAATTTGCTCTTTTATTGGTACGGAACCCGACTATATATAATGAGTAAGATCTTGCTGCCTCTGCAGCTTAGCTTTATATTTATATCGCAAAATCTTTTTAAATCGATAATTCTGAATTATTGAAAAAATAATAAAGCCAATTTGGTAGAGAAATTGATTAACGTTTGTTTGGCTCAGGGCGGGAAACACGACTAAGATAGCGTATTTTTTTCTTTTTTGCGGGTGAGGGGCTGGAAAATGCCTTCTGCATCATGAGTGCTGTCGTTACAGCAATGGTATGTGCCACTTGAAAGTCACCAAAAAAAAAAAACAAATTGGCAACAACTCATGAAAAATATCTTTGATAACTGAAAGTTTCGCAGTAACTCAAAATAATACCACGAACCACTACATTTGAGAAAAACCGCCACCAAATACTACACAGAGTGTGAAGACCAAATTCCACTGTCTTTTTTACTTTAAATATGGGGGTTTCCACCGAATTCGACAGGCTTTACTTCAGCAAGTCATTTGTGGAAATTGCTGCCCTGCGCAAACTACTACCAATTCCTTCCGCTATCGAATCAATATTATCTTCAATTAAACCCAGCTCACTTGCCCGGCTCAGGTACCGCAAATCTCAATTATTGTTAATTACCACAAACTCAGAGCGCCTAAGCCAATTACAAGGAACTCGCAGCAATCGTGCCACAAACACTAAATTTCTTGTATTTGCTTACACCAAATCAACCCATGTACAAACCACCGCCTTGAGCGATGCCTTAAGCTCCACAAAGCCTAATCGACATTGAGTGCCACCGGGCTGTCAGCACAGTTATGCATGCACCCAGCCATACACAGCGCAGCTGAGGGCGCCGCCACCGAGGCCCAGGCAGCCGCTAACAATTCGTGCACATTTGAGCGGCAAAATTTCGCCACAGCTTGCGGCTAATACTTGTGGTGGCATGCTGACATGCCACAGCGGCCGCAGCGTTGCATGTGAGCGCATGCTTTATTGCTGGCATCCGCTGTAGCGGCAACACTGCCACGCGGCCAGCAATCAAGTATGCATATGAGTGCAGGCAACACAGCGTGCTGGTGTGTGTGCGTCACTACAAAGCAGATTTTTAAGGTCTAAAACAACGTGCGACACACAACATAGAGGAGCTTTGGAGCCAACGTTGCACCAACAAGCATGACAAATTGAACGTTTTTCAAGAATACGAATACGTTGTTACAGCAACAACCATAAAATGCGCACGTACACTGAAAGATGATGGCATGCAGGAGATTGTGAGTCCGTGTTGCAGGAAGAGTCCCGGTTGCAGCAATGACTTAGTGAAATTGAAAAATGCCTTCGCTTATCAAAAACAGTTTAAATGCCATGCAACGGTAGTAGCAGTAACAGCTACCTGGTATGCGCTCCATCAACAGCAGTGCTGTGGCTTAGGTAGCAGATTAGCGTTCACGGTGCGCTGGGGTAGCGAGTAAAGAATGTGCGTTGTGGCATCGCTTCGTTGGTTTGGGTGGCAGCATGCTTTTTAGCGCAAGATAAATCCATTAGAAAGTGTAGAAGATAGCACAGCCGTGTCTGCGTTTGACTAATTAAAATCATGAAAAATTTAAGGAACCCGAAAGTGTTATTATCCAATCCCGAAAATTCGGGATTTATAAAAGACTAAGTTTAACTCATTTTTATAAACATTTTTGTCTGTTAGAACAAAATACCGAAATGTCCGAAAGTTTTCGGGATCCCGGAAGTGCTATTTTTATTACCGACAATTTTTTCTTAAAATGTTTTGCAAATGCTTTATTTAATCGACATTGTTTAGTTTTGTGCTCTTCGAAAGTAAACCGAAATTTTCTGGAAGTTTTCAGTATACCGAAAGTAGTATTTTTGAATTCGGAAAATTCGGGATTCTTAGATTTCTTTGAAAATGCTTACTTAAATCGATTTCCATACATTTGTGCTTGTTAGAACAAAATACCGAAATGTTCCGAAAATTTTCGGAATCCCAAAAGTGCAATTTTTTAATCCCGAAAATTTTTTTTCTGAAAATATTTTGGAAATGCTTTATTTAAATAGTTTTTATGTATGTAGTTGTGCTCTTAAAATGTTCACGGGATCCCGTAAGTGCTATTCTTACGGAAAATTTTTGCGTTTTAGAAAAGCTTGTGTTTTCTGGTTTTCATATGTTTTCTAGAAAAATACAAAATTTCCGTCCGGAAGGAAACTATTTTTCAGTTCCGAAATTCGAAAATATTGAAATGCTTAATTGCATATACCGACAGACTACACAAGTTTTGTATCCCGATAAGGTTTATTATCGATGCGCAAAGTGGTTTCCGCTGTAAATCGCTTTCGATCGCGGTAAATCGGTAAATTGTAAACAAACAAAGGAAGTGAAAGCAAAATGGAGAAAAATTTAAACTAAAGCTCACCCAAAGCAAGTTGAAGCAATTTTGTAAATTTTCTGTTTGCTTACTTGCTTATCAAGGGATTTTTAATTTTTTTGTTAGTAGTGGAAATTTTTCAAGCAATTCCCGAATTGAAATGAAAGGTGATTTTATGCAGGATAACACTGACTTTTCATACAACAATTTTTTAACAGTAAAATTTGTTAAATATTTGTTCAAAAACAAAATATCAGAATTATAAAATAAGAGAGAAGGTTGCCACCTGTTTAAGAATTTTAAATCAAAATTATATATAAAATTATGTAATAAAACTATAGGCACATCACACCTATGTAAGTAAGATTTAGGAAAGCTTGCAGTTGTAAAAAAATGTCAAGGTTGCCACCTGGTTAAAATATATTTTATAAAAGTGACTAGAAAACGCAATTAATACAAGAAAATATGTACAATATAGGCATACAGTTTAAGTTATTCTAGGAAAGAGTTGCCACCTGGTTAAAATTTGTATTCAATTAAATTGACAGAATAAATATTATATTGTATTGCTAGACTGACAAGTGTTAAACTAATATTGTTCACAAATTTTTTTCTCAAATACTTTTATATAAAGTTGCCACCTGTAGGAAAATTTATTGGTGAATTTTTGAAAAAAAAGATCGTTTAAATTTAACGGCTTGAAGTTTGCAAGCCGGACTATAAATTTTAGATGAAGAAGAATAGTAAGATAAAAAACTGCCACACCGAACAGACTAAATAGGACTTATGTATGTACATATATACATACATACATATGTACATATATGAAAAGGTTATTCGAGAAGGGTTATCAAGTGTTTGAGAACATTAATTATATAAAATTAATGTTAAGAATATATAACTAGGACATAGTCATTGTGGTGAAAAGTTAAGGGTTCTTTTTAATTGAAAAAAGTTGTTGATAAGGGTTGCCATATGTTTTTTCCCGTCTTCAGCAATTTAAAAAAATTGATTGATATACCTCAATATTGACAATAAATAGATTTTGATATGGGTAATTTGTGACTAAAATACTTTTGAAAAATATGTAAAATGAAAAAGATGGTTGCCACCTGTTTAGAAATCGTAAGGCGAAATAATTGATAATATTATGTAATACACTAATATGAATATCAAAATTAGGTTATATGTAGAAAAACTTGTAATTGTAAGGTATTACGTAAGGTTGCCACCTGGTTAAAAATTACTTCCATAAGTGTGGCAAGAAATTGTATTTCTTATAATAATATTTATAGTTCGATTGTTTGATAACCATATTGTAAGTTATTTCGAAAAGAGTTGCCACCTGCGGAATGTTTGTGTTCAATTAAATTGACAGAATAAATGTTAAATGATTAGAGTGCGGAACAAATATTAAATTAATATATAAATATATTTTTGTAAAAAACCACCTGTACGAAAATATGTAAATATGTATGTACATACATGTATATTCCTAAATATTTTGTAAAATATTCATTTCATTTAAAACAAACCGTTTCAGGTTTCTAAGGCGGACTGTAAATTTGGTTGAAGAATAATGATAAAATATAAAATACTGCAAAACCAATTGGACGGTGGGACTTCTGTAGGAATATTATTCGAACAAGGTTGCCACATGTTTGAGATCTTTATATATATATAAAAAATTAATATCATAAATATACAACTACCTCACAGTGATTATAATAAAGAGGTGTAAGTATTTTATATTTGAAAATAGTTTTGATAAGGGTTGCCATATATTTTTTTTTTATTTTTCAACAAATTGTTAAATCGATTCATAAACAACAATATATCAAAAAAAAATATGGAGTAATTCCCATTGAAATATTTTCGGAAAAGGTTGCCACTTGTTTGGAGGATTTGGTTCGAAAGTTTAGAATATTGTAAGGTTACAGAAAAATCAATTTTTTGCATGGCAATATTTCAGTTGGGTACATTTTAGTTAGTTATCATTTTAAACTTTACTCAGACCCAATATTTCCAATCTCCAAACTTTAAGGCTCTCGAAAACATTCTATTATTGCTTTATAATAACGATCACATAAAACTCGAGGAAACGCCAATTGTTGTAGAATAACAAGTACCGCTTCTATGGCTTCATTTAATTCCAATTTGAATCACATTGGTGGTATGGAGCGAGTAGAATATCGAGTTCAATGATTGAGATACAGAATATTACTTGCTAAGAATATAAAAAGCAGAGTAGCTAATGCGATGAATTTCCTTTAAATAGATCCTAA
This sequence comes from Bactrocera neohumeralis, assembly GCF_024586455.1. Taxonomy (NCBI): domain Eukaryota; kingdom Metazoa; phylum Arthropoda; class Insecta; order Diptera; family Tephritidae; genus Bactrocera; species Bactrocera neohumeralis. The sequence goes on along the minus strand of NC_065920.1, from coordinate 70,549,364 downwards.
ATTAGTTTGAAGCCTGAATATTGAGATAATCTCTATTATAGACATCGAGAGGTCCTTACTTTACCACTGACATCTATACGTTAACTGTTCTATGTTCAAACAGACACTCGAAGGACCTTACTTAACCGCTGCTTAGCAATCATTAGTCCAAATATTGCATTCTACATCCAATGCAGGGTGTCTCATTTGGTGTTTTATATTCTTTAATAATTAAAAAACCTGCCCAGGCAGAAATTGTCTCAAAATCCCATCATTTGTCTGGAAAAGGCAAAAGTAAATCCACCCTAAAAGCATGCAAAACATTTTCTCGCCTAAAGTACAATTTGAAGTGGCCAATTTTTTCAACAGATAAGTATCACACATGAAGCATACTTTTAGGTGACTTTGAGCTAATCACGTGTTCACATCACACTAACGAAACATTTTTAGGCTATTTATAATCCCCGCCGTCATTTCAGCCTATGCAAAGAACAAACTAAGGCAACAGGAAAAGCTAAGATAAGGACAAATAGGACAAAGTTGATGAGTGCGCAAACAAAAAGTGTGCCTGTCAGCGGGCAGCGCTAATTTAGCTGTCGAATGCACGAGATAAGCGCACAAGGATGTGGCCACTTTAATATAGATATATACTAGTATAGTTGCATGCGTTTGTGTGCGTTGACACACACATGCCGGCGTGCCAATTGGCATGACCAAAAATAATAAGAAATAAACGGCGCATATGAAGCAACAATGGACATTACACACGCTCAAGTGGCAAGCGAAATTGCCGCCTCGAAAATGACTAGAAGCAAACAGATAAACAAAAAAATTAAGCAGCCATTCATGTGTGAAAAAAGTGGCGTAAAAATATAATGAAAAAGAAAATGCCAAGAAAAAAATAGTTGACAGTTCGACGTGTCAGCGACTAATGAGCAGGACAATGCTGAATGAGCTGATAACCTTGCGGTTGTAGTCCAAAAACGAACAACGCCGCGTGCACTCAGCGGCCGCTGTTGAGTGTGTGTACTAATTGGGTCGACCATTAAAAAGTTTGGCTAATTGTGACGCGTGTGTGAGTACGTGAGAAAGTATAGTACTGTTATTTTCGGCAAACATTGCGAAAGTCCAGTTATGCATAGGGCTACTATTTTTTAGTGTTCTTATTTGTAAGAGCTGTCATGCTTGTTTCAAGGAAAATTTAAGCCAAGTTATAGTTTCATAAATTTTTTCAGCTGATAATACTATGGCGGCTATATGCTATAGTCCGATATCGATTATTCCAATAAATATGCATCTTCTTGGTGAGAAAAACGTGTGCAAAATTTCGATATCTCAAAAACCGGTGGAAAGTTAGCGTATATACAGACGGAAAGGCAGGCGGACATGGCTTAATGGATTAAGCTTGCCACATTGATCATTTTTGTATATATATGTATAGAAATTTTATGGCCAACGTAGTTCATTCTGTATAGGGTAAACATATTTTTTTTTTTTTTTTCAAAATTATTTTATTTATTGGATCTGCTTTTTCCTAAAGCCTAACAATAAGTTATAAAATCTTAAATCTAATTAAAAAACTAGACAGGCTCAAGCAAGGATTGAGCTGTTTTGGGGTTGGGGTAAACATATACATAACCTCAAAAATTCGCCACTTTGCTCATCTCCAGAATGAAAGCTTAGACTTCCATGTGAAGTTTCCCCTTATTTAGCATTTCAACTATATTTTTTAGGAGCTAGGATATCCAGGAAGTTCTTGGTAATAATAACATTTGTGTTAACCATTTTGAGATGAACTGGGACACTAGGAATACAAAAATACCATTATGTGAGCTTAAGCTCTTATGGACTTAAAATACGTAGATTGTATGGTAAAGTTTATCTTTTGTAACATAAATATCTAAATTTTTCACAGCTTAAAGACATTTGCTCGTCACTGAAAGTGATTTTTAAAACTTAACTACTTATCGAAATTGAATCAAAGCTACGAAATTTCGAAACAAATCAACAAATTATCAATGCTACAGTTCAGAAATTCCAAACTGAAGGAGATACCGTCTCCAAATATATACTTGTAGTTTGATCTGGTACATCCGATACTATCAACCTAGTATCTTGAAAGCTCGCATAGTTTCAAAACTAGCTAAATTTGCGAAAATCATAGGAGCTCTTCTACAGCGGTGTTTATGTAGAGCAAATTGATAAAAAGTTGAAGCCGACTTCTAGCGCTCTTATATTAAAATTTTAGATGTTAAAGCATTACATAACGTCAAAGTGGCCAATCGAAAGTGGCTATCGACTTCAATTACAAAGTTTATGTTTAATATTTTGATATATTTCGCTTACATTTTTATTTTTTAATGCAAGATCATTTCTGATGGCTAATAACTATTTAAAATGTATTTCTAAATGCTCGCCACAACCTGGGGGCGCTCTCATGCACTGGTGCTACACAGCTATAGTTAGACCAATTCTGTTCTACGGTTCAGTAGTATGGTGGACAGACGTACATACGGAAATCCATCTACAAGAAGCCTATAGAAAGTGCTCAGAGGCTCCCCGCGTTACGCATTACTCGAGCTTTATGAACAACTAAAACGGCGGCTATTGAACTGTTACGAAAACTGCCTCCTAAAGACTTTTTCGCTGAAAACTGCGCAGAAAAATTGGCAGGCGGCTACTGTCTGCTGAAGAACTTACATATAGAAGCTTCGGGCATAGCTCGGTGGGTAATGGTGGTTTGACAAACTACAGACTAAATCCACCTTTTCAACTGGGAAAGAAGGTTCAAAGTAAACATAGAAAAAGATGGTTGGCGTAAAGGTATGTTAGCTACGCGCAATACTCTAAACATTTATATGGATGGCTCGAAAATAGACGTTGGAGTTGGTGCGGGAATATACTGTCCAGAGTTAGGCATAAGACAACCTTTTAAGTTGTCCTACCATTGCAGTATATTTCAAGCTGAGTTCTTTGCTATTGCGAAAGCCGCGGAGTTGGCCTCTAATGCACCTGCAGGCAATTCCAGAGACAACATCTACGAAGCCAGCCAAGTAGCAATCAAGGCAGTAACCTCGTATCGCATATTAACCAGAAGTGTCTTGGGAAGCAGCAGTGGAAAGTGTTGCCAGAGGCAAGCAACTTCACTTCTACTGGGTGCCAGGTTACAAAGGCATCGAGGGCAATGATATAGTGATGAGATTGCCTAGAATGGTGTACGACTAACATCCGAAAACGTGATCAACATTGGGAAACCCATGCATTGTCTATACGACGATCTAGACAGAAGACAGAGGTATCGAAAGTGAGGCCGCAGAGACTTCTAAAGTTCGCGTCAAGCGCTGGCATCCTAAAGAATGACTACTCCTCTTGGACTTAGTAGCTAAACTCCATCTGGAAAAACTCAACACATATAGCACCATTATATGCATATACTTAAACATATTTACATTCTCATTATTCTCAACTTCCCATCAAATTCCAGCGTCAATGTTCACACAAAATTAAGAAATAAGTAACACAACCTAAAAAGATATGCGACATTTCACAGCTCATAAATGATCACGGTGTCTACATGAACATTTTTCGGAAAAAGAAACCTCGAGAAGAGAAATAATTTAGCAACTTTTTAAACCATATCCTTCCGCAATATATAAATGTCTGCTTAAATATGCCTTTAACAAGTCCTTCCTAAATAAATTTCGCATAAAAGACCAGCTGCCAGCAGCGAAGGGGGCTATTGTAATAAGTGCACATAGCCATACGTTACCAAAAACATACACGTATATGTGTATATACATACATATACATATATACAGATATAGAAATGTGGTTGAGTGGCTTTGAGCCACATGCGATTACAATAAAATTTGCTTAATCTGTATGGCTCGAGGTCATTATGACTACAAAGGCCGATTTGGTAAGCTTGCGCTAAAAGTCACGCACGCACACATGCACATATTTGTATGTATTTCTTTATATACATGTGTGTACAATACATATACTATATAAAGCTTTGTATGATATATGGCAATGCCAACATGCTACATAATCGGCAGTCAGGCAATCATTACCAGCGTATTCAAGTTCAAAGAAATTAGAGTACGCACTCAAAACGCACACGTCTGCATACATACAAATATGGAACCACGCAAACATAAGTAAGCACCCACACATACACGCCTAAACTGTAATATGCCGCAACCATGTACGCAATGATTCGGCATATGAGTAGCTCGCGGCATTAAAGTCAAAGTAAATCGCTTACTGAATATAGTATTTCGCACAGCTGCCACATTTCCATGCGCCGGCTTTGTTGTTGTAAAATATTGGTGGATAGTAATGGCAGTGCTGGTGATAGCTTGTGGTGTTGCTATATGAAACCTTCATTGCAATTGCTTTACGCTTCGCTTTGCACTACTCTCTCATGTAAATATACACACACATATGTATACACAATCATACATGCACACGCGCATGCATACACACATACACACATACATACAGTTCTCCACTCTTCACATATTTTTTGCGCTCTCGTTCGGTTCATCGTGCTTCGGTGCTGTCTTTGTGCTAATTCACTTGACAACTGAACTGAAAACCTAATGACATGAAAACTGAAGCACCGGCGCTGACAAGTATCTGTTGTGAGATAAGTCGCTAGGAAAGTATTTACTGAAATTTTTAGTACTAAAAAGAGTACTAAATATTTTCTGGTCGCTTGGAGTACTAATTTGAGTTATACGCAGTTTTTAATAGATATTTTGAAAAGTACTTGTAAAGGCCTTATCGGATTTGACTAACATCATAAGTGACATCAGTTGAGATACGTCCTTCAAGGAAAAGAGGAAGATCAATATATATTTTGAATACTAAAAAGAGGTCACAAGACTATAGACGGCAGTACTAAATTTGATTAAAGCATGTTTTGAAATTAAGTGAAATTTAACTTCTTAGTACTAAAAAGAGTTCTAAAGTTGTTTTGTGGTCATTCGGATTACTAGATCCAAAGAATACTGTGTTGAGCTTTTGAATTAAAAAAAAACTTTTTAGTACTAAAAAGAGTTCTAAAGTTTGTTTGTGTTTGCTCTGAGTACTAAATTTAATTGAAGCGTTTCTTAATTGAAAACTGTCAAGTGTGTTGAGCTATTGAATTAAAAAAAAGCTTTTTAGTACTAAAAAGAGTTCTAAAGTTTGTTTGTGGTCGCTTGGAGTACTAAATTGGATGATAAAAATTTCTGAAATAAAAAATGTGTTGCAGCTTTGGCGTTCTTGAAAAAAAATTTGAGTATTATAATGAGTGCTAAAATTATTTGTGGGCATCTGAAGTACTAAATTTGCTTGGAACTTTTTTTTAAATCACGTTGTTGAAGTATATGTATATGGGAATATTTTGGCATAAAATGAGTACTAAATATTTTTGCCGTGGGACTGGGTTTGGTACTAAAAGGAGTACTAAATATTTGTGTCGTCCTTTGGATTACTAAATTTAGTCATAAACATTTCTCAACAGACTGACAACTGACAGTCACTGACAACTTTGTGTTGGGAGAGACGAGTTTGTAAAGAAAATTTTAGTACTAAATTGAGAACTACTACTACGTAAAAAGATTGGGTTGTTTATAGTGATTTTTAGTACAAAAATTAGTGGTAATTTTTTTAACTACCTATTAATTAAAAAAAAATTGGAAAGCGTTTGGGCGGCTTTTAGTGCTAAAACTGGTGCTAATTTTTTTCTAACCGGCTAAGGGTCGAATTGGATTAAAAAAACTTTTAAACGTAGTGGTAAAAAGTATGCGTTCAGGTACTGACTTTTTTAAGATGTTTTTTTAGCACTGAACTGAGTAAAAAATATTTTTGAGTCCTCTTGTTGTACTAAATTTAATTCTGAGTGATCACCTACGCCAATAAAGAAGAATATCATCAAAATAAAATTGGTTTATCCAAAATAGTTTAATCGCCGTATAAAGAACTGAATTTAGTACTAAATTAGTGAATTAATTAATAGTGAGTTCTAAAGCCAAATCTGCCTTTATGGTATTTTGTACTAATCTCAATACAGAAACTTTGTTCTTTAAGTAGTTAGTACAAAAGCATTAAATAACATTTGATAACAAACTAAGTTCTAAAATACTCGGACTTTAATAAGGCTTGATAAGAAAATAAGTACTAAAATACTCAGAACTTTCAGATAACTACTAAATCTTCGCGTGATTTGAAATAAGAACCTTCAAAATAGATTTGTAATATTACTACAAAAGAGTGTACTAAATTAGTACGAAATATATAAAAAACAGAAGTGTTTGTTACTTTTTTCTGTGAGTACTAAAATACTACTAAATTTCCTTGGTAAGAAACTAAAGAAAAATTTGAGCTAAAAATATTAAAAAGTCCCGACTTAAATTATATTACCTTATTTAGAATACTAATACAAGATATAGATGTACTAAATTAGTACTAAATTTTTTTATTTAAAATTGCCACACTGTTCTGCAGAAACCTTTTTATGCTTTTAAATAGTTTTTTGTGTGTAGTAAAACAGTTTTTTTAAATACTAAAACAGTACTAAATTAATACTAAATTTATTTTTAAATTTAAAAATAACTACAATGTCTGTCAGAAGCGTTTCTTTGCTTTTAAATAGGTTTCTGGATGCTAAAACAGTTATTGTGAGTACTAAAAAAGTACTAAATTTCATTGCGAAGCTAATTATAAAAATAATTAGTACAAAATAAGCCCAAATATGAAAATCCTTCTATAGAAAATGATTTTGCTCAATTTTAATATTATATGAAGATTACTAAATTAGTACTAATATTTTATAAACTCAAAATTATCATAATATTAGACAAAAATATTTCCATCTTTTCAAACACCTTCAGTAAGTACTAAAATAGTACTAAATTTCATTGCAAAGCTAGCTAAGTACAATATGCAGATGTACTAAATTAGTACTAAACATATTTTTAAAGTTGAAAATTGTTGCAATATTTGCCAGAAACGTTTCTTTGCTTTTAAATTAGTTTTTGAGAGTACTAAAATAGTACTAAACTTCATTGCAAAGCTAACTATAAAAATAATTAAAACAAAATGAACGTAGATAGTAGTAAAATATCTCGATTTGGAGCGTATTTTCTTTCTATGTGTAATATGTAGATGTACTAAATTAGTACTAAATTTATTTTTAAAATGTAAACTGAATATAATATTCGACAGAAAACTTTCAATTAGTTCTAAATAATTTGTGTGAGTACTAAAATGATAAAATTTTTTTTAATTTTAAAATTAGTTAAATATTCAACAGAAAGTTTTATTAGTTCTAAATAAATTTTGCGAGTAATATTAATAAATTTCACTGCAAAAAAGCTATAAGAAGAAATAATACGAAACAGCGTTGTTATGAACACTGACCGTTTTAAAATAATATTTCCACAAAATTTCTCTATAGGGCTGCTACATACTACCTTATACTGGAACACTGTATAACACACATTCTCACATACACACATACCTCAGTATATCCACACAAAGCCAAACGGCTACTGTGTGCAACTCTTTCGCAGGTAATATGATGACACAGAACTTTTTTTACTGACATCGCCTCTACGAGCCACCAGCCATGGAAGCGACTGCTGCTAACAGGCTGTAAACCGATAATCTACCACTGCATACAGACACACGCAGCCATATAAGCTTGTTAAGTATTTGCGGCGAAGTTGCAGCTGCAGCTGTTGCAAGTTTATCTAGCCACAAATACTTGCACAAGGCAAATGGCGCCGCTTGTTTATAAATTTTCAATGATCTCATGTGCCACATACACGCACATATGCACACACAGATATATATATATATATATATATGACAAGGAGCATATAATGAAGCAGCCGTCTGTATGAGTATATTGGTGGCTTGTTGTCTGTGTATGGACGCCATCGACTCAATTTAGTGCATTTTCACGTCAGTTTTGTTGCCACCAGCGAATATTGAAATTAATTAATGCGAAAAATTATTGGAGTGAAAATTTGTAAAGGTAAAACGGATTTAATTAATATAAAGCACGTAGCGCCACTAAAAATTGTATATGTATGTGTGCAACTATGGTTGATATGAAAGCATCGATGGTGCGCCTTGAGCTAAATTAGTTGAAAAGACATTATCATTTACACTTCATTAATACGTTTCAGCATTTATGCAGCCTGAAATCTGTAATTGAGCTGTACTGAGCTGAATTATCGAGTATGCCCAACACATAGAGGCCTTTCTGTGTATGTATGTGTGTAGTGGTTGATATGTTATTATAATTAAAACTGTCAGACTAGAATGCCTCGAGGCATTTTGATTACGTAATTAAGACAGTTGTACAAGATGAGGTGCAAAAGGATTCATAACAAACTTGGGGCCATAAGAAACTATTGTATGAGGTCATATGTGACTGAATGGATCAAGAATTATTCGTTTCCGATTACACGCATTTAAGTAAAGTTGGGTTGCAGAGTCGATTTTGTGACAGAAATATGCCAAGTAGAGATCGTTGGTACGTTATGATACCTAAAACACCTAGTACCATCTGATCAAATTTGACCCGGACTAGCCCAAACAAACCGTGCTCACAAACAGAATCGATATATAAAAACTTCCTTCAGGCAAGTCGCCAGTTCAGCTTTCTACACATCGATAACATTGAAAATGTTAAAGAAACAATTATCATGTTGGCTTCAGAGAGATAGCAGTGAGTCTCAAAATCTTTTGTGGATCAACTAAATACCTTTTGGTTAATGTTTTGGGTATCTGAAGGCTGTTAATGCTAGACTCGTCCGACAAAATTTTTAAGCTAACCGCAAATCCAGGAAGAATTCCCACGTTTGTGACAGATGAAGCTTGCTAAAAGGATGAAGTAAGTGGATCTCCCGCCTTCTGCTCTAGACCAAAAGGATCGCGCAGTCGCATAGATCTACTCGCCGACTCCTGCCATACACACGCAGAGGTCCATAGATACAGAGCTAGAACTCAAGAATATAACGGAGATCTTATTCGTTCTTAATCCGATGTAGTTTGGAGTGGGCCGCTTTCTCTTGCGAACCCATCCGCTTTGCAGTTTCTAGTGATTCCGCTATGTGCAGCCAAGCAAACGAATCAGATAACAAAATAGCTTTATGCTATGTCTAGTGCGGTTAGACGCTAATAGACTAATTTTGAGTACACAACGAGTCAGCTCAACACTCATATTTCCGCTCTGCTGCCGGAGTGCTGGATTAGCTCACTGAAAGTAAATGCCGAATACCTTAATGGTAGAAAGTTCTATTTTAAATCGTAAAGTAGCCTGAACCGTAGTTTGATGGGAAGTTCGTTACAGAAAACTTTCTCTCTAACCTTTCGCCTTACGTTCGACTCCTCCATGAAGAAACTCACTACGCGTCTTCTCTAGTGACTTTGACCCAGCCACATATCTCTAGAGGGTATTTAAACGTAGACAGAGCTGTCGGGGGTAGATTCTGCGTGGAAATGGTCCAAGCTTTCAGTGATATAGTCGATGAAGTAGAAAAGATCTTGAAAAGTTTTGTATTAAAGACATAAAAGTCATTGGTTTTAACTTATGAAAAGGGAAAAATTCACTACTTGGATTGGGCATGAAAAGAGCTCACCTATATCTTGAGGAGTTTAAGTATGCTCCATCAGCGGATGGTACGAGTTGGAAGTTCTGCTCAATCTGTATCACTTTACATCTTTAAAATATTTCCTTTTGTCTTACTCGTCTACCGTAAGACCAATATGTAAGCACATTGCTGATTCAACCACCGTAGACTGAACCAATTGCAATCAGGTTATACTGCCGAAATATGAATACGTTGACTAATCTTGGCTACCTTGAGAACGGAAAAGATTGTATATGGAGTAGCAGATACTTAAAGTACTAGCTAGGATTTTGTTCGACAATCATTGAGTTCATATTGGGACCCCGAGCTCTGGCCGATTTGAATAATGACCTCCATAGAGTGAAGGATTGTAAAGAACAACAATGTTTTTTCTACTTACTGATCTTCAGCTCATATTCCAGGAAGTAAACATATTTTCTCTCATCCAGGACACCCTCCAACCCACACGGCTTGACCGCAATATACCGTTGTGCATAACGGATGCTCACAGATAATATTTTGCATTTTCATTCTTCCTTCCACTCATCCCTTTAACCCATTTCGCACAATGGCCATGTGCTTTATTACTTTGTCGCTGCGCGGCTGTTACTGTAGCTCTCCTTTTTTCACTTTCAACAAAAGAAAATTGGCAAAATATTTGCGTTTCACTGCGCAACTCTCGCCCTCTTTGCAATTTTCTTGTGCAACTTTTCCGCCTTTATTTATACCGGAAAATGAAGAACACAAAGAAGTAATAAATTCACAGAATTGCAATGAAAGATATATTGTGACAATTTTCAGAATATTTTCATTTCGCTACGTGGAAATTGCCACAGAGATTGTTGGTAAGAGCTATGTGTGTGTGTCTGACACATTAATATCAGGTAACAATTTCTTGGACCCCGGTCAATGGATCCCTTTAAGCAAAAAAAATTGAAAGTCTCCTTAAAGAATTTGCACTTCTTGGAAAGTGATAAGTATATATTATACATACTTATTTATGGGAGTAGAATTTAGGGTACTAGTACATATGTACAAGGTGCGTTCCAAAGTAAACAGGCTTTGAAATTTGAATCTTGCGCCCTTTAGTGGCGCCATCTACATGTCGACAGGTGCGTTAGAATCTTTATCGATTGTCCAATGATTTCATAACGCTTCATCGATTGGCAGTGAAGTTATTGCGTATTGGAAATTCCATCGAAACTGTGCGTGAATTCATTTTGCTCAGAATCCAACATTCGATCGACGTTTTTGAACCAAGAAGCTATTTGACCAAAAATCACATCTTTAAAATTATTAATTTTACCGAAAACACCTGATTTGGCATGTTGTGAAGTCCTTCTTACTTTGGAAAAATGCTTTGCCCACGAAAGCAAACCATTTGCAGACGTATTTCCCATGAAAGGCCAATAGGCATACTTGAAATTTCATACCGGTCAACGAGGAAAAAAACTCGTTCGACATGCTTTTGTAAATGCAAAAGCCAAACATATTTGCACAAAAGTTATATTTCGAAAAGAATTTAATACAAAAGTTTTTTTTTAAAAGTCGCAATTAATAAAGTTTTTTAATTTTCTAAACAATATTGAAACAAAAGTTTTAAAATTAGAGAAAATTTTATTTTTTATAAAAAATGGCAACACAAAAAGCATTTAGTCGCATAATATTTAAAAAAATATAAATTTTTAAAGCCTTGACGCTTAAATTTTATTGAAATATGTATATTTCTTTGACAATAAATACATATACATACGTACATACATATATAATTCGTACGAAAAAGATGGCAACCCATTAATTTCAAATATTTATTTTAATATACACATGTCACATGTAGGTAGTATATATTGCTTTTGGCTAAGAACTGTGAAATATTAATATTTTTAACAGAAAAAAGTTCTTCTAAACAAAACGATGGCAACGCCATAAAAATTGAGTGTCGATAGTACAAAATTATTAAAATATTTTGATTTAATTTCAAACAGCGTAATTTTGAAAAACTGTATTTTTTTTTAAATTTTGTGGAATTAAGTAAAAAGATGGCAACGCCATAAAAATTTAGTTGCGTAAAATTTTAAAAGAGTTAAAATATTTTAATTAATAAATTCAAAGGACATGAAAAAATGTTGACTTTCACAAAATTAATTTTTTTTTTTAAGTTGGCAACGCATTTATTTGTAATACATACATATGTATGTATATGTATAAATTATTAAACATAATTTTCGATTTAGGAGTTTTCAAAACATATATTTTTTTTAAAAATAAATGTTTGTTTAAAAAGATGGCAATGGAATAAAAATGTAAAGACGTAATATTTAAAAATATAAAATTTTAGAATTTTCACTAAACTATATTTCGCTAGAACTGATAAATAAAAGAAAAATGGCAACCCCTAAATTTTAATTATGCATTTTGCTAAACATCAGTATTTAAGATATATTTTCAAAATTTGTTTTTAGGAGAAATCCCCTTCTCTATACAAAATGATGGTAACGCCAGAAAAATTTAGTCCCATAATTATTTAAAACAGTTAACATATTTCAAATTTAAATTTTGTTTAAAAATTTTCAAATGTTTTTGTGCATATAAATCGTTTATACAAAAATATGGCAATGTCTTACATATATTAATTATTTATATAAAAATTTAAAAAAATGTATGTTTTAAAATTAAGTTCAAAAAACTGTATTTGTGAAAAAAAAAATTTACAAAAATATGGCAACGCCAGAAGAATTTCGTGTCATAATATTTCAAAACAGTTAACATATAACAAATTTAATTTTTGCCTAAAAGTTTTCAATAGCTATAATTTTTGGAAAAAAATATATTTTATACAAAAAAGATGGCAACGCTTTAAATTTATTGTATATATAGATTTAAAAAAATTTTCTTTTTAACAAAAAATTAAAAAAAAAACTATATTCGTGTAGAAAAAGTCCTTTTTTACAAAAATATGGCAACGCCACAAAAATTTAGTTGCATTTAGTTTTAAGTAATTTAAACTATTCAATTTTATAATTCTTAAGGAATTTTCAAAATGCTACATTTTTATGTGAAAAAATAAACTATTACTTTTGCAGAAAGATGGCAACGCCAAAATATTTAGTCGCATATTATTTCAAAATAGTTTATGTATTTTATTTAATATTCAAACAAAAGTTAGAGAAAAATGTTGATTTACCTAGTCTTGTTCACCACAACAGTAAATAGCAATCGAGAATCGGCAACACTGGCACACGTTTAATTTATCGTCTTCTTGATTAGCGTAGACACCGCTTACGTGGTTATAGCAGAGTAACTTTTTTATTGGGGCGTTTTTTGACGTAGCGGGTCCCAAGCCCAATTCTGGGGAAGGATGATTCGCCTTCTCCTTTAGCTCGCCTTCAAACGTGTGTTTTATGGCTACTTATTTATAACAGATTTAATTGTATTCGGATTTCGTACGTGGAACTCGAATGTTAATTTTCCATAGTCATAAATTATGAAAGCATTTTAATTTTAATGAATAGCAATTTTTTTTATGAATATCCACAAACTTTTTAAACACAGTGTATCTTAAAACTCAATCAAAAAGAAACATGAAGTTGTCTAGAAACCATTTTCAACGAAAATTGCTGCTTCCCAGTGCCAAGCAAGCAACTTACGGCTTTAAGCAGTTACAACAAATTTTATGCCATTTCCAACTAGCACACACTAACCCACATCGCAGCCGATTTCCTTGCCGTTAAATGTGTGTGGCAGCAATGACAAATCGCATGAAAAATATGACAATACGTTTCGCTTTGCGCCTTCGCACGCTTCTCACCTGCAACGACTGCGTTCCTATTTGCCAGCCGCTCTACGCCCACATCCACTGCTCGCGCTGCCGCCAACAGCCAGCCGAACAAAAGGAGGCAAATTTGTGAAAAATGTTGAATTCACCGCAAAAGGGGTTACGGCATTGTGCACACAATCATTTCCCCTCATAACTTGAACCGAACAAATGGCGAGCCTGCAGGCGTCTGGTTGCCCACTTTACAGTTGAATTGCAGGAACATGTGCCTGTGCCCTAGCAACTATTTGTTTGCATACACACACAGGTGTGTATGTGTGTTTGCGTGGGCACGCGCCCTACACGCTGGTGCGCCCTCGAACTGGGTCACCAGCGTTGTTAGAATTTATTATTTATGGGTTAAGGTGAATGTGAATGGAAAGTGAATGGGAGCGCACCTCTCCGCTTCTAACGCTTCACTGTGTCCTTTGCGAGTTTGACTGATATTTTTTACTTTTCTCTGCCTGCCACATTTGCATTGCCACATTACGGGCGTTTTTTTCCCAGCGCTCCACGAATTGAGCGATCACATCGTTTACATTGCGCTACAAAATGTTCGTGCGTTCTTGTGCGTGTGTGTGTTTGCGCGCCATAAAAAGTGATTAATGCACACGCAAGTGAAATAATAACAAAATTTTGAAAAACATTTGAACTTGACTTGCGCTGCTCCGCTTTGCTGCCATTAAATATGTTCGGCGTGTGAAATTTATGCGCAAATATTTTTTGAAATTTTCTCTGTTTTTTTGTTTTTAACATTTTTGGCTTATATCAAGGTATCCGATGAATGATATATGAGCAAACAAATCATTCATGCGGAAAATAATACATTTCATTAATTTATGCGTTACTGATAAAGTTTTTATTTTTCAAAACATTTCCGAGAAAGAATTTTTATGTAATTTTTGTAATAAATAAGTAGCAAAAAAAAAAATAAATAATATATATAAATTAGAGTGTGTTGATTTTAAGGAAAACAAGGAAAAATCGCTTATAAGGAAATTTTCTACTGCTCATTCCAAACATCTATGTCTAAAACACTTTAAGTCTGAATCCAGAGTCGAGTCAGGCGAAGTTTTTGAGGAATTAAAAAAATTTGTTGTTCAGTTTTTGAGATATTTCAATGGAAAATACGTAGAAGCATCTTGATATTCTATTGATCATTTGTCAGAATTTGCCAGCTTTATCATTACATCTCATACAGCCGGTTGTACAGATCTTTTAAACTTTCTGGCACAAGCAAGGTTGCGTTATCATGGTGCAAAAGTCAATTTTTGTTTTTCCCAAATCCGGGCGTTTCTGGCGGAGTGCTTCACGCAAATTAAGCTAAACTTACAAACTGTTAGCAAAACCTTCACATTCGACTTAACTTTACATTTCACAGCTTCTATTAGAATGTTTGAGCTTTGGTTTCCACGGTAGAATCATAAACCCTTGATTCATCACCAGTTATGATCCTTTAAACCTCTCTTTGCTGCGGATTGTAATTAGGTCTTCATCAGCCGAGTACATCAACTAGCTGGGCAGCGACACCTTCGTAATTAAGGGACCGGACATTACAGGTGCATGCTCTTAAATCGTAATATTTAATGCGTTTGCCGTGGTCGACATCAAAGGGGGGTCTCTCTTCCGAGGCTGTTTTTTCCTTTTCATTAGAGGCATTTTTTAAGTGGTGGGTCCCAAACCCAGCACACAATTCTGGGCAGTGATGGTTCGCCTTCTCAATTTAACTCGCCCTCAAACGGATTTTCTATGGCTAGCCAGAGTATACTTTGACCGAACCGGAAGTCGTGAGCTGCTTGAACTATATGTAAAAGAGTCGTTTCTGGCTCCTCACTTACATGAACTTCTACACATGCCATCCTCCCTGCTTCGTATTACTGTTTCACTCAAAAGGCTGAGGGTTCACTTCGCAATCGAAAGTGCTCAAGCAGCGTCATAACGAAATTAGTAGAAACTGTAAGCCGGATGAGTTCGAAAGGTGCACCATTACTCTAGTCTCATCAGGCTGGGAACGAGTCGGTGCTCTGCAATTCTCTTGTATTCAAGCATCCAACATGCAATAACGAGATCTTTTTGACCTAAAATAGAACGTAAGAGGCCTATTGAGTTACTTGTTCTTGGCAAAATTCATCTCACTGGAATGTTAGAGTTTTTAACTGGCTGTTGTCATATTCGTACTCAAACCGTGAGAGTAAAGATTTTCAGAAAAAGTTGTCGGTGATTGATTTTAACGCTTTGTCGATTGGTGAGGGTCTTATGATCAGTTATGTATGATAACAGTTTTAGTGTACACAATGCACCGGCGTTACAAACTATCTAAGTGTGATTAACGTTCGGGGAGACCTCTTAATTTTACCTAAACGCCTCTGGTTCAAATTGTTAAAGGTTCTCTCGATGCCGAGAAAGGTGCCTACCATGATAGTACAGCAGCAGCAGAGCAGTGTTGACCGACCTGCCTTTGCTATAGACTTGCGTGGCCGTCTACAATGTAAACTCGATATTCTACTACCAATATACAAATTCATGAGCCTTTCCAACGTAGTTAACAGAAGCGATGATAGTCTAATGAGCCTGAAATCGTTAGCAACGAAGGGGAGCTCATTCTGGCCTTCGGTAAAAACGACATTCTAATCAGACTCCAATCCATGGGTAGTAATCTAACACAGTTCGCTACATAGCCCGAGAAAAAGATTGAATGAATTCAATGTCCAGGTGAGGTAACGTTCATCGAAAAGGTCTAGAAAGGTACATTCCTTCCGAAGCTCCTCCTTTATTACTTCTTCAACGGAATAGCTCAATAATAGTAATAATATTTTTAACGACTGCTCACTGCACCGTCCATTTAGATATCCAAGTAGAGTAGGATGCCAGAATGCGTTCAATCCTTGAGTACTCATGAAATCTCTCTACACATTATTTTCCTCGATTTATTTCTTTAACTCAGACTTGCATAAAGCCATTGCTATCTTACATAGCGTCCAGGCATGACTAGAGCCACTTCTACGGTCTCCTGTGCGAAGGTCTGATCACAGTCAGCTCTGGTGTTTAAAAAGGGAGTTTTTAGAGAATAGCAGCTTTTCTACAGCTATAGACAATGCTAAAGACCTCTATGCAGTTATCAATGCCAACCGCGGTTAAGATCGAATCCATGTCGGCAATGGTCGGAATAATTATTTATGTTACTATATTTACAACTGTGATCATCACTGTGAATTAAAAAGTGAATTTTTAATGTATACTTTGCGTGTTTTTCGAGTCGGTAAATCTTGTTTCTGTAAGTTGGCAGTACTGTTAGATCTATGCTAAATTTCACGTCAAAATATTCATTAGTATTTGAGAAACGCTTCGTTTTGTGAGAATATTCAGCAAATTCACATAACTACTCCGAGGACACCGTTTTGACTCAATTGAAGATATAAAAGCTGAATCGAAGAAGGCTCTGATGGCCAAGTAGTATAACGACTGGAAAATTTGTTGGCATAAGTGTATTGCAGCGGGAGGGGATTACTTTGAAGGAAATGAAATGAACAAAATTCACTTTTCAATTTGAGAGTTAGACGTGAACAGGTTGGGGTCGGTTTATAATATTACAGCGGTCTGAATTTTAATAAAATAGATTAACCTACAGACGTATGTTGGTATTTGACAATGAACCAATTGACTATAGGTTATGTTAGCCTAATAATAATTCAGGGCTATCAACCACTATGTTGTAAATAGGAAACATTAAAACAGGAACGGTATGGTATCAATATTTATATAATTCTTTTTGTATAAAATTTTGAACCAAACCTTATATTTCGTCACCTAAAATGCAGAATATATATAATATCATCAAAAAATCTCCACCCAAGCTTTAAAAGCATATTACCTGTTAAAGAATATTTAAAAAATTCCCTTTCAATATTTACAAATTAAGTATACAGTACACTTCAATTATTATACTCTCGCAACAATGTTGCTAAAGAGAGTATTATAGTTTTGTTCACATAACGGTTGTTTGTAAGTCCTAAAACTAAAAGAGTCAGATATAGGGTTATATATACCAAAGTGATCAGGGTGACGAGTAGAGTCGAAATCTGGATGTCTGTCTGTCCGTCCGTCCGTCTGTCCGTCCGTCCGTGCAAGCTGTAACTTGAGTAAAAATTGAGATATCATGATGAAAATTGGTTCACGTATTTCTTGGCTCCATAAGAAGGTTAAGTTCGAAGATGGGCAAAATCGGCCCACTGCCACGCCCACAAAATGGCGGAAACCGAAAACCTATAAAGTGTCATAACTAAGCCATAAATAAATAAAGATATTAAAGTTAAATTTGGCACAAAGGAACAACGGATCGCATTAGGGAGGGGCATATTTGGACGTAATTTTTTTGGAAAAGTGGGTGTGGCCCCGCCCCCTACTAAGTTTTTTGTACATATCTCGGAAACTACTACAGCTATGTCAACCAAATTCTATAGAGTCGTTTTCTTCAGGCATTTCCATATACAGTTTAAAAATGGAAGAAATCGGATAATAACGTCGCCCACCTCCCATACAAAGGTTATGTTGAAAATCTCTAAAAGTGCGTTAACGGACTAACAAAAAACGTCAGAAACACTAAATTTTACGGAAGAAATTGCAGAAGGAAGCTGCACCCAGGCTTTTTTTAAAAATTGAAAATGTGCGTGGCCTCGCCCACTTATCGACCAAAAACCATATCTCAGGAACTACTAGACCGATTTCAATGAAATTCGGTATATAATATTTCCTTAACACCCTGATGACATTTACGAAATATGGGTGAAATCGGTTCACAACCACGCCTTCTTCCAATATAACGCTATTTTGAATTCCATCTGATGCCTTTTCTGTATAATACGAGTATATACATTAGGAACCAATGATGATAGCGGAATAAAACTTTACAAAAATACGGTATTTGAAAAATATGTAAATGACGTATAATGAAATCTCGATTATCACTTTATCATGCGAGAGTATAAAATGTTCGGTGACACCCGAACTTAGCCCTTCCTTACTTGTTTTTTCATTTATTTTATCTTCATATAACCAGTGTTTACATAAGTTCTGCCACTATTTTCCACTCAAATACCCCCGAACTAATTGACTTCCACATTTTATTCACTTACCCTCTCTTTTTCTCTTTACAGGTAAGAACAATAACCGTTAAGTGAAGGTCAACGATGACTTTACAACTGTCACAAGGATGCTGCCGTGAGCTTCATATGAGTATATATGTACGTACATGTATACTAGACATGTACTACTTACTTCATGTATGTGCACATAACCGTAATGTTATTGTCAAAGTACCAGTGATGCTATCGGTTGCCATTTTGTGCTTAAATATACTTAAGAATATAGCAGCGAGTAGATAAACAAACATACAAGCAAACAAACGACGCTCTCCAAGGGCAACTGCTAAGATTTTTCTATGTTATTTGCTACAGTTTCCTTCCGCAATGATACTTTCACTCAGCGAGAAGTGAAGCTGCTAAGCTTTGCACTTCAACTTCTTGCTGCCACATGTGTGTAAATGTGACTACTAGCACTGTACTTATTTATGAAGCACATATTTATATATTCTATAGTTTACAGTATGTGTAGTATACTTTTGTGCGCTTCCTGTTTATTTCAACTGCTGTGAAGTGCATTCGAGTGTCTACTGAGGTGTACAAATTGCTTGTTTACAATTTTATGTGTCACATCTCGGAGAAAGAAAGAAACTTTTAAGTATGTATGAGTGTATGTATATATGCTCTTACGTGTGTATAGGTGTATATACGCTTAAATATTTGTCGATAGATACGAAAAGTGCCATTCACTGGAGACAAAAAACTTTACAGATTTCTTAAGTGTGTGATTTTTTCTGGCAAAACAAAAACGCGTGTCCGAAAGAAAATTAAACACGTTTTTTTTTTAAATGGCAATTTTCAAATCAAAACAAAATCACAAGTTTTTTTCTTTATTAAATTGCTGTGCAATTTCAAACAGAAGGTTTCACATATTTGAAAATTCGAGACCAATAAATTCTGTACTAAAAAGAAATTGTAGAGAGGATTATGTAAAAAAAAATTATGAAAGGGTTGCCACCTGTCAGCATTTGATTATTCATTGAATTTTGACAAATCAAACCAAAAAATTTAATTGTACAATATACATACATACGTATGTATATAAATTTTTGATAAACACAGGTATACTAAAAAAATTAACAGGGTTGCCACCTGCTGAAAACTTGTTTCTCAATAAAATTTGGAAGTTCGATATTAAATAATTCTATAGTGAGAAAAATTAAAAGAAATTTTAAGCGAAACAAAAAACTTTTTAAACAAGTGTTACCACTTGTTTGGATTTGTCTCTTCTAAATATTGAAAATTCTACACTAAAAAAGTCAATTGCAAAAATATTTTTGGAAACGGTTTGAGGAAAAACTAAATGAAACTTTTCGAAAAGGGTTGCCACCTATTAAAATTTATAAAATCCATAAACATTGATAATTCCAAAACATATATTTAGTTGAAAAAAATCTTTAGAAAAAAAGTTTTAAGCAAAATACAAAGAAGTTTTCTAAAAGGGTGGCCACCTGCTAGATTTTTTTTTGTATAAAAAAAATAAACACTAATATTTCAATATGGTTGCACTACATAAATTACGTTTGACTTCAAATTTTTTTGAGAAGTGTTGGCAAGGGTTGCCACCTGTTGAAATTTGTATATTCAATAAAAATTGAAAATTCGAAACAATGATTCAATAGTATGAAATCATTAAAAACGTTCAAGCAAAATATAAAATAAATTTGCGGAAGTGGTTGCCACCTTAAATTTTGTTTTCAAAAAAACAAATTAAGACTATTAATTCAATAAAGTTTGCACTAAATTGCGGTTGAATTTAAATATTTTTTGCGAAGTGTTGGCAAAGAGTTCGCCACCTGTTAAAATTTTTAAATTAAGTAAACATTCACAATTCGAAAACAAATGCTTAGCTTTAAAAAAATTTTAGAAAAAAGTTTTAAGCAAAATCCAGAGAAATTTTCTGAAAGGGTTGCCACGTTTTAGAATTTTTTTTCGAATAAAAAAAAATAAACACTATTATTTCAATAAGATTTGCACTAAATTAAGTTTGAATTCAAATTTTTTTGAAAAGTGTTGGCAACCTGTTAAAATTTTTATATTCAATAAAAATTGAAAATTCGAAACAATGATTCAATAAAAAAAAATTTTAAAAGAGGTTCAAGCAAAATTCAAAAGAAATTTGCGGAGGTGGTTGCCACCTGTTGGAATTTGTTTATTTAATAAAACTAATAAATAATATTAATTCAATAGGGTTAGCACTAACTTCAGTTAAATTAATCAATTTTTGACCAGAGTTGCCACATTTTTAAATATAACTTAAATCTAAAGTAGCAAATAATATTCTAATAAAGAGTTTAAGAAAGCTTACAATATAAAGTAAAAAAAATAGCAATAGCAACTGACAAAAACAAAAACTTAAGAAAATTTACTATTCAATGTATGAATTAAAGGGGGTTTGCCACCCCTTAAAAATATTAAAAATCAATTATTGTAGGAAAATAAATTTAGCAATCCAACAAGCGAAGCCTTTCAGTTAAAACTATTTTTGTGAAACATTTCTTGGAAAAGCGAGCCTCCAGTATATGTAGCTATAAAGATATACATATGTACACAGTTTTTTCTTTATCCCTTAAAAAAAACCTACAAAAATGATTGAAAAATATCAATACCATAAAAAAGCTAAGAGTTGAGTATTTTTAACGATGTTCATGCAATCGGAGAATTTTAACAAATATTTGCATTCCTGGATATAAAACAGAAAAAGCCATGCTCTGTGCCGTCAGTGGTGTAAATATTTTTGGTTGCACACACATATATGTATGTATATTTGCCTACTGTATACACCTATATCTGCTTATACATACAGTAATGTGAGTATCAATAAAAATACAAAAATACATTTATTTAAAGCAAAAAATACGCAAAGAAAACATTAAACCGCGTGCTTGATGGGAAAGCCACTTGCTTGCTATGTTGAATAAAAACCCGTTAACTCAAAATTTATAAAGTTACATGGCATGACCTGTATTTGCATTCCAATGCGTGCAGGCAAGCACTCAAACATATGAATGTGTTTGTGTAGATTTGCATTTATCTGCATACATTTGGTGGCAATTCGTAAACAATATGGGTGCACGTGTGGCAGCGAAGTTGCAAAGAGTCATATACATATAAGTGTATAGATATATATATGTACTGAAAATATATGAAAATACATATAAATTTATTTTGATGCATATTGCTACCATATTCTGCCGTGTGGAGTCAGGGGTGTCTCCCAGCGCTAACTTCGTAGTGAAAAATAAAAAGCGGTCAGCCATTGATTGCACATCGATTACGATTTATTGACTTTGTGCAAAGGAACAAATAAATAAAAATTGTAACCGTGCTGGCGACAATTTCAACGGACACTTTATTGTGAATATTCAATACCATAAAAAAGCCATGACTACAGTATTTTTAATTTTTATTGTAATTTTTTTATATATTAAATAAATAGATTTCTTAAGAACATGTGCACATAAGGTATTTTAGTATTTTTTTCTCAACTCCTAGCCTTTCAACTCTTTCAGTTTGATGTAAAAAAACACCACAAAATATAAGAAAGATTATTTCTTTATTAAAAATGTAATTATCCGAGTTGAGTCTTTGAGCTTTACACAACCTCCGAAGTTATTATAATTATACTTGCCAGGAGAGCAGTTACAGACATTTAAAAATATTTTTTTTCTAATTTGGACCAAAACAATTGAGTTAGCAAAATTGTAAAAAACGTAAATTTTTTTTCGAAGCACTCTAATGTACATATAAGCTACTACTATGCCTACATAGCTTAACGAAAACAAAAAAAAACCGAAAAGTCGAAAAATTGTTCTTAAGTCTCTTTATTTAACTTTAAAAGGCAGTCACAAAAACTTCGCATTGGGGCTATTTTTTATACGGCACGTCCCAAACGCACGACCCTGAGGAAGGATGGTTCTCCTTTGCACTTTAGCTCGCCTTCAAGCGGATGTTCTTTGGCTAACCAGATGATACTTGGTATGAGACCAGAAATAGTGAGCTGCTTGAGCTATATGTAAAAGAATCATTTCTGGCGTAAGCGGTGTCTACGACAATAAAGAAGAGTCACAAAAGCTCTACTCATTCTCAGCTGCAGCATGAGAATCAGATTTTCAAGAGTTATATGACTAAATAAAAGTGTTAAAAAAGATTCCAAGTGTAACAAATAAAAATTTAAAAATCAAAATTAATTTAAAAACAGAATTCTTTCACACTTCTTAATGTAACTATAGTATACACATATTTTTTTTATTTTTCTTTCAATTATATAATAATAAAATTTATTTATTTTAATAAAATATATAATTTTATGTTTTGATTTCTGTTTTCACTTAATAACATATCTTTTAATTTTTGCACCTAAATGTGGGCTGAATAGTTTCAAAAAAAACATAGAAACAATTTTATTATTTTTTTTTTATTAACAATAAATTTTTCGTATTGAAATGCAAAAACAAGCGAATTAATCAACCAACTCGCCTTAATGTAGGCGAAAGATCATTAAGAAATTTTTTTTGTCATTTGCACAGTTTTTTTTATGTGACAGCTTCCAAACCCTATGCGAAGCCAGGCTCTCCTTCTGCCTCAGAAGCGCTCACAGCATTCATATACATTTTAACGAAGATGGAAGGAAGGCAAGACATCAAATAATACAATTTTTTTGATATCATGGAAATGAAATTTTTATTAAATGATACAAATTTAGGAACTAATCATAATATTTTTTAGTTCATTTGTTATGATATCGATCTAAAATTTTTTCCAAATCTCTTTTCTATAGAAATAAAAAATTTTCCCAAAAATAATCAAACTTTAACTGCATGAAACTACTCATTTGTCGAAATGTCGGTTTTAGACCACTGTCGGATACAGCTACCTGATTAGAATTAAGTTCTCGGACAATACACAAATCTGATCTAACATTTAAATTACCTAAATAATTCTCCGTTAGTTATGCTCATGTAATGAAATCTTGGTTACTCATACGCCACTACTAACCAGGCTAAGGTTTATAATTTACATACAAAAGTAATCCCTATAACCGGTCATGAGTAGTTACTTTTATATACAGTTATATAAAAAATTTTGGAGATTTATTTCTGCACTCAGCCCAGAAATTGTTGGAATTCCTGGTATGCGGGCCTTAAATCACACTGGAAGTGCTATTTTTATGCCCTGAAATACTTATAATTTATTTATCACGAAGTTGGTAGCACCCAAAAGAAAGCGCTGGACCCTAAAGTATACATACTATATATAAATGAACAGCTTTATGAACTGGATCGAGTTAGCCGTCTCTATGGCACTCTGTCTGTATATACTCGAACTAGACCTTCAGTTTTGTGATATCATTCTGAAATGAACCAAGCTAAGGTTTATAATTTTCATACAAAAGTAATTCCTATAATATATTGGTAATATTTCGTTCAAATTATCTCTGACAAACAGACAACGTTTCATAAAATTTGTCAAGAAACCTATATATAATCTATAGTTCTCCCCTTTTCTGAATTTTTATGAATTTTTGGTATTTTGAGATAATTTTTTAGGAGAATATACAAAAAATGATCACAGCAAGGAAATTGTCTTGCGTTGATGCTATCAGTTTCGAGGTGGCTCAAAGGAAACTAATGAGATGATTGTTAGTCATTCAGTGACATTCGCTCGAATTTATTTGTGTGAAAGAAACATATTTCTTAGTTGAAGCTTCTGACGCCAAGAATACATTTGAAACATACGTTTCTGTCACGCCTTCATATATGGAGAGCTCTATTAGACGGACAAAATAATTATGACACAAGAAAGAAAGTTTAGGAGAAAACCCGTTCTTACCGCATTCTGTTTAGTTTTTTGGTTTAAACATTGATGAATGCCTATTAGATGCCTATATGTCTATTTTTCTGTCTGTCAGTGCAAGCCGTAACTTGACTAAAAATTAAAATATAATATTGAAACCTGGTATACATCTTCCTTGGCAGGGAAATAAGAACGAGTACGTAGACGGAAGAAATCGGACAACTGTCTCCCACAAAACGCCATTAATCGAAAATGTATGTAGCTTCAGTAACAAAGGGCACCTGTAGTACATATCTCCTAAGCCACTAAAGCTATCACAATAGCCTTAGCTTGGGACAACTCTTATAAGAACTCCTACCGACAGTGTGAAAATGAATGAAGTCGAATGATAACTCCGCTCAGTCCCGATATAACGATTTTGCTAAAAAATACTAAAACGCCTTCAGTCAATAACTAAATGTGACATTGGCATTCAATTTCAAGCTCGGGATGATACGATAGGTCTCTATAAGAACCAGTTTTACCTTAGCATACATATGTAACACATATATACATATATATAAATACTGTAATTTATTGCCGAAATGTTTTTGTAATGTAACAAATCATATACCAAATACGGCGGTAAGTGAACGTGAAAAAGCTCTCAGATCTCTCACATATGGATTTACGATCTTGTGTCTATTTGAGGATCGCGTCAGTGTGAAGCTTTCGAAAAATCGATTTTTTTTTGTGTTATTGGATAGTATACAATGTAATAAACATTTTCTCAACTTTTAACTCGAAATTCCAATTATTACGTCGCTATAGCAAAACAAAGCGATTCCAATCTTTTAACGGGTTTTCACAGAATGGTGTTTCGGTTTCCACTCTCAAAGGAAGAGTTTTTAAGATAACTAGTTCCAACTTGGAGAGAACATTTTTAAATGTATTTTTTTCTACGAAAAACTGTTGAAAAAGGTGCCAAAGAGCTTCCATAGCGCGATTCCTACAAATAAATAATCTTTTAGAAGGACATGTCATTTCAACAATTCATTTAACTGTTACACGCCCAATAAATAAACATAAAAAAAGTCAATTTGCAATTTAATTTCATTTAATGTCATTTATTTTAATTTAATTTAATTTAATTTTTAATTTAATTTAATTTAATTTAATTTAATTAATTTAATTTATTTTAATTTAATTTAACTCAATTTAATTTAATGTAATTCAATTAATTAATTAAGTTTAGTTTAATTTAATTTATTTATTTATTTTAATTTAATTTAATTCAATTTAATTTAATTTTATTTTATTTTAATTTATTTTATTTTATTTTATTTATTTTAATTTAATTTAATCTAGTTTAATTTATTTTAATTTAGTTTAATTTAATTTAATTTGTTTTAATTTAATTCAATTTAATTTAATTTTAATTTAATTGAATTTAATTTAATTTAATATGTCGTGTACAGGTAGTAAAGTGATATTTTAAAAGTTGACATTTAAATTCGCTCAACTCTAAATGCTGCAGAACTCAAACTTCTCTTTGCATTTTAAACTCAATTTCGTCTTCTTCTGCAATGGAAACTGTGTTTGTGATAAACCGCAATGCGCCTGTAATAATTTCCAACACTGCAGGCTAGACAGCATGTTGTAGCATAGTTTTGCAGAGCGCGCTGTTTTTATAGAAAATTTTTAGTTTCTGTGTTTTTGGACATTTTTTCTTACATTTTCAGGTTCATAACTGTCTGCAGTTACAAATCAGACTTTCATCTTAATACTTTCATTTAAAATTTCCATAATATAAATATATATTTTTTTCACTACTCCAAACACAACTTTACTGCTAGGTTACCTTTAGCAACACTCTTTCATATTTATGCAGGCTTACATACATATATTGTATATAAATATGTTTATATATTTATGGGAATATGTATTTTTTTGTTGCATACATATTTATATGCATATATGCGTAGCTTCATGCCAGCGCTCAAGTCCTTGCCTGCTTATAAATTCGCTTGCTTGTATTGCATATAAATCTAAATTTACGTCGCCAGTCAAGCAGACGCTCAGTATTTGCATACTTTTAGGCGTTATCACAGACTATCACACGATACCCCACAATTTGCGCCATACAACTGTGCGCACTCGCTGACTTAGTTGGACAACTGCCCAGCTTCAGCCCAGCATTTTCCTCGATTTTCTGCATTTTATTTCCATTTTTTGCGCCGCAGCCACCTTCAGCGTTGCCAACTATTGTCTTGCATTTCTGCACAGCATCTTTTTACACACCGCCAACGCTTGTTGGCCGTCGCCGCTGCAGCAGCTGCTGCGTTGTTGCTGCAAATGCGCCGCTATCGAGGTCATGTCACAGGATATTAATGGGTTTTTAGCTCCGCAATTGCAGTGGCTGCCAGCCAGTATGCTCTGTACACACACACACACACATATAAATATGTCGCTGTATTGTATTTTTAGTATCGTCTTCATCTGCTGCAGCGGAATACGCCTTATCCTGTTCATCTTCCTTAGCTGCCGCTGCCTCATGCACTTATAAATATACCTTCGCCTTCTCTGCCTCGCTCTTTCGCTCGCTGGCTGTCACCCACTCAATTGCTTGCATTTGCAATTTCATGCTTGCATTAACTGGTCTTTTCTTACGTCTGTGTAGGTGTGTTCTTTGTGTTGTATGTTTTTTTGTTTGACGGCGTGACTTTGTTTGCATTCTCTCTCATTTATTTACTCTTCCTTGTTTGTGGCTACTTCTAAATCAGGTTGCAAGCGTACGCGAATTGCTGGCATTGGCGCAGCGCCACTTTGAGTAGTCATTTGAAGTATATTTAAATTTAGTTACCTTTATATACAGTTATACAAAACATTTTTGGAGATTTATTTCTGCACTCAGCCCAGAAATTGCTGGAGATCCTGGTATGCGGGTCTTAATCACGCCGGAAGTACAATTTTTACGCCCTGAACAAGTTATATTGAGCTTGCCACGAAATTGGTAGCACTTAAAAGAAAGCGTTGGAGACCCTATAAAGTCTATATACTATATATAAATGAACAGCGCAATGGACTGAATCGATTTGGTCAGGTCCTTTTCTACGGTCCTCTGTCTGTATATACTCGAACTAGACCTTCAGTTTTGAGATACCATTCTGAAATTTTGTACACGTGCTTTTCTCTCCAATAACCATCTTATTTGTGAAAATCACCAATTTCGGAATATTATAGCATATAGCTGCCATACAAACTAAGCGATCGGAATCAAGAGCTTGTATAAAAAACTTTTTTATTTACTGAGAAATATTCACGAAATTTGGTAGAAATTTGGTATTTTGGGCAACGCTACAATAACTGGAAATAATTTTCTAAATCGGACCACTCTAGCATATAGCTGCCACACAAACTGAACCATCAAAATCAAGAGCTTGGAAGGAAATTTTTTATTTTTCGAGATTTCTTAACAAAATTTGGTGTGAATTAATATCCTAGACAACGCTATTCAAACTGAGATAATTTTTGAATCGGACAACTATAGCTTATAGTTCCCTATAAACTGAACGTTCAAAATCATTGTGAAAAACTGTTATACACTTTTATGGCATAAGAAATGCATTCTCTCTTTATATCCTTATTTTCAAATTTTATATATGCTTGAAAATATATATACATACGTTCCTATACCGCCGTATATAAAATCTGGCAACTCCATCAGCTGTTCAAATAAAGTAACCCAGAAATAAAAAATTTAAAATTTTGCATCAAAGCAAGACTAACTGACTGCATCCTGACCAGCAGCTCACCGCAATTGACTGCCCAAATATAGCTATATACTTACACATGCTTGTATATGCAACAAAAGCAATAACAATCAAGCCAACAAGCCAATTCAAGCACTATTCAAACCATTGCTGTTCTACATTTCCATAAACTTCTCTATATTTCTTAGCAGCCAGCCTGCTTGCTTGCCAAAATATATAGCTTACGAACCACCCTTCATACTCGTACCTACCAACGCTGTCTAGCGTATTTGCCAGCCTTCTTCACAGCAAACTCAGCTTTGCTGCTTTCCGGCCGCATCCATTACGCCGCCAAGCTGTCTATTTGTCCAGTGTGCTGCTTATGCAAAATCTCTTGTAATAACATTTTGCCTAATTTGCTTGCGCTTCATAAACATTTTCCAAGCCAGCCGAGCAGCCGGCCAGCCGACCAGCCGATTGTTGGCCAGCTTGGCAGGCACTTGTCGTACTGCTGAGCGCTGCTAAGTGCAGTGGATTGAAGTATGAAAAATGTAATTTCCATTATGAGTGGGAAATATGATGAAGTAATGGTGGAAAGTGGTGTGCCGGTCGTATGAAGCGAGAGTTATGCACTAGTTTGACGCTTAGTAGCTTTGCAGCGTGTTACATACCGACACTTGTCAGTATCTACAATTTTTGGGTACCACATTGCGTATGAGTGACTTTTTACTTCATTTGTTTGCAATTCTTTTTTTATTTTATTTTTTTTTAAGTTTGAAATGTTTACAAAGAAAGATGCATTATGCTGATTGATTACAGAAACATTGCGTTGGTAAAATTTACTTCAAGAAATTCTCTGATTGATGGCTGCTGAAGTATTGGCTTATTTTAGTTACTCATACGCCACGGCCCTACCAATGGGTACTATTTAAGAGTTAACAAATAACGTTTTCTTTATTGTATTTCACAATTTGAATAAAGTTTGTAATACATATGCAAATTTTATATTAGTAAAACCTGTGAATTCACATTTGAATATTACCCATTGGTTGCTATAAGACAACCTTGCAAAACGCGCCTAAAGGTAGGCAATGATGTTTTTTGTTTCTGGACATTAGATATTTTTTACCAAATGCTCACACGTAGGCATATAATTGCCGCTAGCAAAGCAAAAATAAATGATTTGTATAGTCAAGTCACCCAAAATAGCAAATAGAGCTTTTACTAATTGGGTGTGGTACCTTTGGGTTGCCATAAAATTGTTTAGTTTAACCAATTATTTGGGGTTTCAAGCGCTGGAAGGTAATCCCACATAGTCATAATGTCGAACACACCACCATAAGTTTAGAGTCCGCACGTAATGCATGATAGTTGTGAAGAAATATGTGTAGA
This sequence comes from Bactrocera neohumeralis, assembly GCF_024586455.1. Classification (NCBI taxonomy): domain Eukaryota; kingdom Metazoa; phylum Arthropoda; class Insecta; order Diptera; family Tephritidae; genus Bactrocera; species Bactrocera neohumeralis. The sequence goes on along the minus strand of NC_065920.1, from coordinate 70,519,882 downwards.
AATTTTTACTATGATTGCCACTATGTATTAAATTTAAATTTTTACTATAGGAAACTAATAAAAGATCAGAAAATTTTGCTGTTTGTAAGATGCAATTGAAATTTTATGGGAAAAGTTGAATAGTAGTAGCCAAAATGCTTTTTTGTAGATAAAACTCGAAAGGGTTGCCACTTACTATTGTTAAATGTCAAATGTTATGAAAAATTGGTACCCTTTTCGCATTTCATCATTAATCTGAATTTATACATAAATAATATTTCATTCGGAAAAAATGTTTTCAAAATGCAAAGTTTTGTATGAAAAAAATTATTTCTATTAATTTTTCCACCAACAAATTTTTTATAATAGACTTTATCATTTACTTGGACATAATAAGTATTTTGATCTAAAATTTTTTACAATTTAGATATAAAAAATTATAAATTTATATGTATATTTTTTAGCATAAAAATTAACTTAAATTTATTGCATAAGTGTGGCCACTTCAAAATATAGTCCGAGTGATCACGTCAAAAGCTTATTTTTACACACACTTTTGATGTTTACTTTTCATTTTAAGTAACTATTTTTACGACTTTTTTCGAAGCCAGATGGCAACTCTACAAAATAACTTTTTATTGCAGGTGCAAAAATATATTTTCTGAATACACATAATTGAAATTTTATTACATTTCTCTTGAAACTGTTACACAAAAAAAAAATTTTTTTAGACAGGTGGCAACTCTAGAAAATATGATTTTATTAGTTATGCAATAATATATTTTTTGAACACACATAATTAAAATATTATTAAATTTCACTCGAAACTGCCACACAAAATATATTTTCCGTAAACAGGTGGCATCTACAAAATATTTTTTAGTGGCGTAACAAATATATTTTATGAATACACATAATTAAAATGTTATTAAATTTCTTTCGAAAAAGTCACATAAAATATATTTTCCTTAAACAGGTGGCATCTACAAAATATTTTTTTATTAATTGTGAAAAAAGATAGTTTCTGAATACACAAAATTAAAACGTTATTAAATTTTACTTGAAACTGCCACACAAAAAATAAATATGGCAACTCTCTTTAAAATTTGATACAAAATTATTAAAACATTATTGTTAGCGGCTTATTTTTAAATTTCAGCAACGCTTTCTAAAACAGTTTTGTGTTAATAAAGGTGGCAACTACCCGAAATATACCAGAAATATCTTTCACTTTGTATACATACTTAGTTAAAAAATTATAAAATTTCTTTGAAAACTGTAATAAAAAAAATAAATATGGCAACCCTTTTCTAAATTTTCTGGAAAAATTATTTAAATTTATTTAAGTTTGAGTTTTAATTTTAAATTAGAAACCGATTATATATAAATATCCCTACCAAAAACCAGCTTTGAAGCTTAGCACACCAACTTTTATAATAGAATGTACAGTTTAAATCCAGGCTGTTCACGCGTAAACTGTAGTTTAATTTTTATACAAAAGTCAATATGTTTACTAAAGGTTTGTTAAATATTTATATTTTTATTATAAAATTTATAAACTTATTTTCAACATTTTTAATACGCTTTAACACGAGTAGGTTACTTATACGCCACAGCGACCGTACTACCTAAGCTTGCTTGGGGTGTGCTGAACTAAATGTATGCACAATGAATTTGCACATCAATAAAAAAATATGAAAGCGATACAAAAATATTAAATACTCACACACACAAGTACATTTTTAAATCAATAAAAAAAAATTTAATATCAATAAAATTGACATAAAACACGAAAATGAAATTTCAAGTTGAACATAAAAGCAGCTAAATGATGCTCAATGTATATCTATGCTCAATCTAGGCAGTTTTATTATTTAAAACATAATTAATCGGAAAATTGACAAAAATATCAGCAACACGACTTAGAAAGCACAACGCAATAAACATAAAATGGCATTAAAAAGCAAATCAGCGGCATCAAACTGGCAAAATATCAAATTGAATGGCTGGAGACGCATTTAGACTCTATAAAATAAGAGTATGAAATATTTTTGAAGCTAAAATTTTGCACGAACCTTCTTAGCTATTCAGCAGCTAAATTTCATGCGTATTTGGTATAGTCTTCATGGCAATTTTATGCCTCCTCTGTGGCGCATTTCCTTTTTCCAATACGAAAGGCTTAAAGTCACAGCGCCGCTATTTAATACAATTTTTGTGTGCTTAACGTTACCTGTATTCACATATTTACATGTAACGGTACGCTCAGGTGTGCGCAACCTTGGAAACGCAATAAACCCATTTCTTCCCCGCACTCATCCCAGTTATATGCCGTAATAATTTTGTAAGTCTTTTCGCGTGCTACAAATACACATAAAATAAACATATCTTTTTCAATATATATAAATATGTATATATATGGTATATGCACGAATATTTTTTATATATTATACATATATTATTTTTTTGTATATAAATATTTTTTTTTATTTTACGATTTTTTTTAGTTAGGTATTCACCTACACACTTGTTAGCAGCTGCTTTTTGCAAGCCAGCCAAAGGCAAAATGAAGTCCTTGAAAATCTGCAGCAGCCATAAAAAGTGCGTATGCTACACGCTCTCACATTACACGCGGAAAATATGTGTCGAAAAGTTTAAATGTATGCGTGTGAGAGTTGGGAAAGGCATGCTTGTGCTTATGCGCCGCCTGGTATACAAGAGATTTTTGTTCAGCAAAGCAATAGCTGACAGAAGTATGTACATATACAATATACGAGTATACTGCGAGTTAGCAGAAATGTTTATGTTGGAGCCATTTGTAGCTGTGAGTGTGTGCATTAACTTTCTTTGGCAGAAGCAAAGCTTGTTAGCAAATAAATATGTTTTTCGTGTTTATATATTTTTTGAAATTTATATATATATATTTTTTTTTTTACACTCACACAAACATCACATATGCATTTAAATATATATATACAAATATTTTTTCGTCTTCAGCTCACCTTTTCCGGGTCGTAAACGTAGATTCAAAACTCATCGCCAGTTGAAATGAGTTTCATGATACTCTGGTAGTCGGAAAGTATTGTTTATTAGATATTTACTCTACTCTGTTCTTCGAAAAGTTTGAGTGATTTCGGAACCAATCACGTTACTTAGGCTCAAATGATCTGTCAGAAAGGTTTTCATTGATCCTTCCGATATTTCAGTAAGAGCACTGACTGTTAATCGAATCGAATTGGTTTTCGCGCGAGATTTAAATTAAAAAGTCTTACTATTTTTTGCCCATTACTATTTTCCAAGACACCTCACAACCCTAAACACAGCACTTGTTGTATTCGAAACCAATTTTTCTTCAACTTTTTTTCGAAACAATCAAAACCTTATTTTCATGAGTTTTAAAATATTTTTATGTATGTACATTCGTTAAGAGTAAGAGTTAAGAGTTTTGTTCAATATATTTTTGGAGCTTAAATTTACATTAGCTTACAAAGCAATACGGACTACCACGCTGGGTGTAAAATAGTTTTAATCATTATGGATATCTTTTGCTCTGTTATCATCATATTCATCAGCTGCACAACCCGGTGTAGGCCTTCACTTGCTGTAATTTAATTCAGCTCCAATTATTTCTAGCCCTTGCTTAGGTTCGCCAACAACGTAGTTCCATCGCTTCAACACCACCAATTCAGCTAAGTTTTAGTCTACCTCCGCTAATGGTATTTCAGCATTCACCCAGGAGAATTTGCTTAAGAGGTTCAAACTGGTTCGAAACTTTCAATGCGTTTTTCTCGAAAGCGTATATTTCAAAACGATACCTAAGATTTTTCAGGTTCTGTTGGGCTCATTTCTCTGAAAAATTTAAAGAGTATGCTCTTTTCTATGACTGGAACTATCCTTTACCCAAACTTCAGAATATGCTACTATTAAAAAATTCGAAACTGTAAAAAAGTGTTATAAAATTTTTTGACAGGAAAGGCAGTCGACATTTCAAATGAAAATGTAAGGGGGAAGTGCGTTCAATGTGAATTGCAAATCGATTCCATAAGCACTTGGACTGTGCGTACAAGCTTTAATAAGGCTAGATTTAATGAATGTCGAGCTTGGATTGGTGAAATGGTATATTTTCTAATAAATCCAAAATAAAAATTTATGGGTTGGCTGGCATATCCTACGTGTGCCACAGAATCAGAGAACGGTTGAACAATCTAATGCTTCAGGCGAAATTTGCAAGTATTCTAGAGATGCTTGCTTTCATATATGGATATATAATTCATGGATGTAAACGCTAAATGTCTTATATTATCCGTTGAGGTAAATTCTTCTCTTGTTTTACTTATATTTATTACAATGATTCTGCTCTTTTCCCTTGGTTAAACGTTAGGTTACATTTCTATTTTTTCGCTCAGCTTAAGCCAAGCTTAAACTTTGCTGGTTTTCTGTTAGTGGTGGTAATACAAAATTTGAATCAAGTGTGGACAACCGGATTAGACTGCCCAGGCAACAACTCCGCTGTGTTCCAATCGAGATCTTTAAGATAAAAATGTGAGGATTGCACCGCAACCTAAGGTCTATTGTGCCCCAAGATCCCTAAGTTTGTTTCAAAGTTTAAACAACGATAAAGAAACCTAAAACTTTAGGAAAGTTTGACTTGACTTTTAGAAAATGTACGTATGATAAATTGATATTACTCTTGGTACCATTCAAGGTACTTGATATATTCCAAAATATAGTAGATTATAAGCCATCACGTAATAAGGGTGGTATAAAGAACAAATGAGCGCCAACAAACTAACGAAAGCTAATTTTTAGTAAAGTTGAATTTTGAGAGAATAAAATATGCCCGTGCTTCTGTAATCGCAACTTATTTTTTATTAATACTAAATAAGAAATTTATGCTTCTAAGATTTCTGCAATGCTCGTTTCTTTATAGATAGAAAAAAATCGAGCTGTAGAAATATCAAAAAAGGGTACTTTGCTGCTTGTTGAGCTTTCTTTGTGCCCCTATTCCTAAGAACATTAAAATTGTAAAAACAAACGCAAAATACAATCAGAACCCTTTACATACCCAAAATATTTACCAAAATCACACGAACAGACTCGCGAGAGATGTTGAGCTCTCTTGTTATCTCTCTAACACTTGCCTGACGATTTTCCAGTACCATTCACTTTTTTAATATTCAGTTGAAGAGGTCGAAGGTTGTCCAGAACGAATCATGCCTTCAACGATCTCGCGGCTGTCTTTGAAAGCTTTGCACCACTCGCTAACTGGTGGTTTTGATAAAAGTATATCATTGTAAGCCTTTTTCAACACTCGCAATGATTCCGCCTGAAATTTAGTTAGAAATACCAAATTTAAGACAAATTCTTTGTTCAACATTTTTATCTAATGTAAAATTAGTAACGCACTACTGAAATGTTCCGACTTACCTAGAACCAGACTGTGCATAAACTAATTTTATTTTAATTTATTTTACCTAAAACAAAGCAAAAAGTTTCCATTCTCATTCAAGCATACACATGGGCATATATAAATATTTAAGCAATTATGTCAAGCATTAAGCTCATATTTCATAATTTTGTTATTTTGTTAATTTCAACGCGTGATTTCACAATCATTATGACAATTTCGCATTAAAAACAGCTGGCAAACACGAAACAATTTCCGAGTGCGCAAAAGCGTTCTTGAATACATGCATGATTTATATCTAATTAATTCACATAAAAACATATATATATACATTTATACAGTACATGCACATGTTGCATGCCTCATTGCATGCCAAATGAATAATTACACGTTCAGTGTAAGTAAAAAATTGGGAGAAAAGGAAGCCTAAACGCTTGTCATTAAGAGCTTCCGCATAATTAACGGTGATTTGGTGAAGCAAATGAAGCAAATAAATTATATCATAAAAGGCAATAATTCTGATGTAATTGTATGCGCAACAGTGTTACTATAAAATGCGGGAATGTGCATTAAAAGTGTTATTTATTAACTAAAATTAAAAATTAACACATAGTATTACGAAAATCGAAAACTAAAGAGAAATAAATCCTTTTTTTCAACAATTTTATACTAAAATTATATTTTTAGTTTTGATTTATAGAAATATTGGGTTGCCGGAAAGGTCTTTTCGTATTTTGTCAATCTCTCTGGTAGTATTACAAATAACATTGTGTCATACCATATAGTGTTCGAAAGGTGAGATTTTAAGCTTCACTTAATCAAAAAAAAAAATTTGCTGCTGCCGTGATTGTTTGTAAAGTTGACATAGCTAAAACTTCAAATAAATAAACCTTAACGTAACACAAATGGAGTAAAATTACAAAAAAAACACTTTTTTTCAATGTATGCAATGCTATATAACAGTTCTGATACAACTATAGCATGAAATACGAGTGGTTCGTAACCTAACTATCGTGGTGGTTTACAACCCAGCTACCAAAATGGTTCACAACACAGCTATGATGCAATTTTGGAAAAGTCAAAACAAAAAACTCACAGCAACAACAATCAAAGGATTTTTCGCGATCAACTGTCAATATCACGTCTACCGCTGTCACAAGCAATATGACTGTATGCTTCTGTGTTAGCAGAAAAACTGCTTCATGCTAAATATACTGACAGATGGCGGTATCAGTCGTTTAGCGCCGGTGGTTCATTACACAGCCCTCACCCCAAGTCTTTGTGTTGTATGCCCTTTCACGGTCAGACACAATCAGGCTTTAATAATATATAAAATTTTACACAGAACAAAATTTAACTTTTTCTAAGAATTCTCTTTAAAAAATAATTTTAAATACATCGATTCATATCCAAAATATTAGCCAAATATTTACCAAAACATTAAAAAAAATAACCAAAACATTAACCAAAACACTAACCAAAACATTAACCAAACTCTATTGAGTCGTTACATGAGAAAAGTTGAAATCTTTGGCTATCGTTCTGATGTCAATAGAACAAGCAGAGTTCCTTAAAATTTTTCATTGCTATTGTCATGAACAGAGGTGGATGGACGACTCGCACGAGCGAAGTTTTCGATGACCTTACAACCTTTATAGAATGGTTTGAAGCATACACAAACTTATGTTCGCGATAAAGTGGACCATAGAACATTTTCAACGACTTCTTAGCGGAAAAATACAAAAACGGAAAATACAAAATATCAGGCAAACTCCTTATTCAATTTCTCCTTTTCGTGATAAAAATCGCTTGATCACTTTGGACTTATTATGGAGTTCGAAATTTGCTCATGCAACAAAAATGTTGTAGCAATCTAAGAAAATTTTGTTTATCGATTTGATTTCAGCGCGCAGTTTAAATGGAATATAGGGGAAATCTAAATGTTGGTGCTCCAGAACTTTTACTTAATTTCAAGAACAGCATATATATATATATTTTTTGCAAGAGTCCATTTAAAAAAAGTTTTTTATACTTAAAAACTTTCAGTTATTCGAGATTCAACACCAGTTTTCAAACAAGCAATTTGAAAATATAAAATTCTCGTTTAGCCGCCACTTCATACACTCCCCACTGCATCATTAGTTACACGAGCATAAATAAATGTGTGTGTGTATTGCAACCCCTTGTGTATATACAGCACTGCAGTTAATCTTTATTTACCTTATTTAATCCCTTTTTCATTTTAATTTGTTTTATTTGTCCGCATTAATTTCATTGTAAACAGAAACTCTTTTTTCCGCATAAAAATTGTGTGCAAAAAATTATGCATATACATATGTCTATATATGATAGGGTGAGTGTAATTTTGTTTTTTGGTAAAAGTGCTTTGAAATTTCCTTATTTTCAATTTAAACTGTGCCCAAAGCATTTTACTTTTTTCAAATTTTTTATATGGTAGTTATTGAGCTTTTGCAGAAAACATTTTTATTTTCAAAACATATAAAACAAAAATTTTGAAAAAGTTATATTCTGATTTAAATATTTGCGCACTACAAAAAAGATCTAGAAACCTTTTTTTAATTTCGACTCTATAAATGAAACGCAGTTGAATTTTTGCAACAACTCTACTACGTTCATATGGTACACCACTGCGTATGAGCAACAGAAAATGTATAGATAACTTGTGTGAATGCTGAGGTCATTTGACGCATAACTTTAACTGCATACAACTTTTAAAATAATGTTTCTATGGCAAAAATCAATTACATTTTTTTGTTAAAATTTTGTACTAGAATTTCATTTTTTCAAGTGTGTAGGTTGCCTGACTTAATGTGAAATATCAAAAAGTCCACTGTTAATATACAAAATAATAATACATATGTGGGAAAAGAATCATGCTTCATAAACACGCTTCAAATTGAAAATAAAGAACTGACTTAAGTAGAATAATGCCTTTTAGCACAAAAACCGAAACTTCGGAGTGCGTTTGCTAAAAAAATCAAATTGGAAAATACCGCGCACCCTACTATACATTTACCATGCACGCCTGTGTTTATCGCTTGAGCCATAAATCTGTGGCTTTAACAAACATGGAAGGTAAATATATGGATGGAAAAAATAAGAACAACAACAATAATGTGAATAATCAAATAAAATGTATGGAAGGGTTTGAAAGAGGACATGCCTGGCGGGCGCTTGAGGACGTCTGTGTCAAGCAAAATGGACAAAGGCTTGGCTGCATATATGTACATATGTACTTATATAAAAAAAATTATAAAAAAATGTTGAAAAAGAACGAATATTGAAAAATAAATTTAATAGTGCGTTGGTTGAACGCAAGTCTACACAGACAGATAACGCGCGGGCAGTTGATTAAAAGCACAAATTTAATTTATTTTAAATTTATAATATTTTCTTCAAACTCCTTAAGTTTGATTTAAAAAAATATTTGAAGTATAAAAAAATTATAAAAAAAAAACAAGTGAGAAAGGGCTATGTTCGGGTACAAACAGACACTTTATACTCTTGCAGTTTGCAAGAATCAAAGGCAGGGAAAAATGTATGTTGTAAAATGTCAACGGGAGGCAGATTCTGAATTTTATATATACACTAACCGATATATTGGTTAGTCGAAAAGTCTTTTCGTATTTCTAATCAAATTTCAATTTTTCAACTTATTTTTTTATATTTATAATGAACTTTAATGAACCAAATTTGCATCATTTCGGTCCAAAACTTTTTGCAATTTCTCCACTAGAGTCATTATTCCATCAGTATAAAACTTTTCTGGTTTCTTGGCGAAAAACTGCGACAAGTTAGTTTCTTCAAGCCAACTTTACTCCATTAACGGAGTTCCACATTGACCGAAACAAATGGTAGTCCGATGGTGCAAGGTCAGGGCTATATGGTGGATGCATCAAAACTTCCCAGCCAAGCTCTCCCAGTTTTTGCCGAGTCATCAAAGATATATTTGATCTAGCGTTGTCCTGATGGAACACGAAATCCTTTCAGTTGATCCGTTATGGCCGTCTCTTTTCAATTGCTTGCTTCAATCTTAACGGTTGTTGACAGTAAAATGTAGAATCAATCGTTGGAGCAGCTCATAGTGGATGATTCCTTTTCAATCCCATCAAACACTCAGCATAACCTTTCGGGTCGTGAATCCTGGCTTTGCGACCATTTGTTGAGCTTTCACCTATGCTATGATTATGATTTTTCGCAATTATTGTCGTATTTGATCCACTTTTCGTTTCCTGTTGCCATTCGCTTCAGAAATGTTTCGATTTCATTTCGTTTAAGCAAAGAATCGCAGATGTTAAATTGGTGCATTAAATTTTTCACAGACAATTCATGTGGCATCCAAACATCGAGCTGCTTTTTGTAGCCAGCTTTTTTTAAATAGTTAAAAACCGTTTGTTGATGAACGTTAAGTTCTTTAGCGATGTCATGGTTGCTTATGTGACTGTCCTGGTCAATCTTTTCCATAATTTCATCGACTTTTTCAATGATATGTCGACCAGAGCGAGATACATCTTTCACATCAAAATTTCCAGAACGGAAGCGAGCGACCCATTGTTGTGCTACACGAACTGATACAGCATCGTCTCTGTAAACTTCACAAATTTCGTTGGTGGCTTGCGTGGCATTCTTCCCTTTTTATACAAAAATTTCAAAATATAGCGAATTTCTTCATTATTTCATTCATTTTTGAATAGCTGTAACTTTTTTTTCAACTTCTCTGAATTTAATTTTTTTTGGTTAAATGAAGCCTAAAATCTCACCTTTCAAATAGTACTTATTACACAAAGTGATCGGTAGCACTGGTGATATACGACAGGAACGACATCTATTGACAAAATACGAAAAGACTTTTTCGACTATCCAATACGTTGACCATAAGTTGATCGAAGCGTGCGAAACCTCTTATTTACAGAACGTGAATTTTCGTTGCCAATGTCTTCTCACAGAAATAAAAATTTTGTCTTTTTGACTTTACTGAAATATGATCTTTACTATCTATCATTTTTCACTCCCACCTGCTCATCAGTGAAACGTTTACCCTCAACTCATTTGTATATACCAACAGTGTCCTCGGTAAATTTATAATAATTAAGCTGGGGCTGCGCCTTCCAGTAATCAGTACAAAGAGTACCTGAACATATCTCAGGGCATCAACTGCTGATTACAGCCCTCACTAATCCCAGTGCACAATTTAGTATAAGCGATAAGTTTTACTATTGTGTTATTCGACCTTTCCATAAACTCACACACACACATCAACCTAACAGCGACCCGTTTCAGCGTGCGCAACCACCGTTGTTTCGCAAATATTTATCTACAAAACATTTGATTACGAAAATTTTGTTTAACTCTGTGTATACTAAAGCAATTAACGGCAAACAAAAGCAAATAGACACACACATATATATATGTATATGTGCGCAGGGACAGTGTGGCTCATACTTGTATATACACTAGTATATACATATATGTGTATGTGCTTACGTGTTATTTAATATTTCTCTATTTCTACCTGTGTTAATTTGTTTGCCGCCACCGCTTGCGTAGCCATCAACATTTTCATCATAATCTCTATCAGTAACTACCACCGCTTGGCACATTTTCATTTTTGGCTTTTGCATTTTACCGTTTTCAGTTCTCATTGTATTGCCGTTGCTTAACGGCGGTGAAGTTGATGTGTAGATTACCGTAACACACATGCATATAAATTATAATGCCTTGCAATCTACCTACAATATAGTATTTGTAGGGTTTCATGCTGTGCGCCCTGCCTTGTAGTGCTTTGGTGCGACATTGCGTATACGTAACTGCCAATTAAATGTGTAAATATTATTTCGTATCTATGCCAAGTATATATATGTGTATATACATATGTATGTGTAATGTCGCATGTATTTATGTAAAGGCAAAGGAAAGATATATATATACATATATATTATATATATGTCTGCATTATTGGATATGGCAAAATGTCATGAGAGAAATTTTTCCTGTACTGCGAGTTGGTGATTAGTTGGGTCTGCCTTCAACTAACAAATTAGTTAGTAAGCTTATGAATCCATTGACATAAGAGTATATCTAAAGTTGTGCTGAAAGTTATGTGGGAGCTGAAGTGATTTAATTACGATATTAGCTGCTACAGTATTTATTGTAAAATTATTTTAAAAAAAAAAAAAAAAAAACAAATTATAAAAAAAAATAATATAAAAAAATTTAACATTTTTTTATTAAAAATTTTTTTTAATAATTTTTATTTTTGGAATAATTCAAAATATTAAAACATTTTTGTTTTAATTTTTCTTTTTAAATATCAACATAAAAAATATTTTATTTTTATATTCTATCATTTGTTTTCTTTTTTTATATAAAAATAATTTAAAAACAAACCTTTTTTTTTTTAATATCATTAAATTTTTTTTTAAAATAATTTTTCAATAATTTTTAGCATATTAATATTTTTAATTTTTTTTATTTCTTTTTTTTACATATTAACATAAAAAATAATTTAAAAATATTTTGAAATGTTTTATATTCAATTCTTTTTTTATTTTTTTATATAAAAATAATTTGGAATACATTTATAAGTTTTTTTTAATATTTAAAATTTTTTTTAAAAATAATTTTTAATAATTTTTGTAGTAATTTAAAAATATTTTTAAATTTCTTATAGTTAATTTATAATCAAAAAAATTAATTTATACAAATAAAAATTATAGTTATGTAAGTTAGCTTAAATTAGGTAAACTAGCAGACCCTTTTGGCAAGAGTCTACAAACATCCCACTTGGTCAGCTAAAAATGTCAGTCCAAGAAAGCGCCTTCACCCAGACTTTAATTTGTACAGAAATCTTACATGAACTTCGCGTAATTCGCCTGGTTCACTAAATGTGTGACTGTTGAGATACTTCAAAATCACTCGAATGTAAAGTGGACAGTAGAAAACAAGTGTCAACAGCTGGCAGCTGGCGTTCAGCATGAATTTCAGCCAAAACGTATGAATCTCTTTGCTCGCCCTTATTTATTACACCTCTTACATTACACTCTAAGTCAGAAGCGTTTTGCAATTGCATATTTTTTTGTAGATGAGAAGCGGTTGCTAACCCAGCGCGATAACCACAGATCCAGCGCCACAACGGAAGAGAGCAGTGAAAAATCAATTCGTTCTGATCCTAATATAATTTGAGTAAAGCCTCTTCTTGCAAGCCGCGTGCTTTCCATTTACCACGCTTGATATAAAGCACCAAATATATCTTATCGGCGTAGATTTGAGTACGATAAGGTGTTTAACTTAGAGCAAACGCATCATGCGTCCATCCGTGTATTTGTTTATGCGAGCTGAAGAATGCCTTCAGCAGATCATCCAGTTGCTGGTAATTTTTTCCAAGATAGCAGCCAAATATATTTTGCGCAATATCATCTTTCGTATTTCGAAGCTATAAGTGGATGAAATCGGTTTATTTTGCGCTATAATTTTTAGGCATCTTGCCAGCACCCTAAAGCTGAACTTATTTTGAGCTTCTCAAATATGCTCTTTTACAACCTTCCGCTACGCTTACTACCTTCCGCTTCTTATTCAAGATAAGTCCAAAGTCTATACTTCATACTTTCGTTGGAGTAAAGTAGAGCGTTGAAGTCCTTATGATCTTTAGAGAGTTGCCGTGGACTATTTCCAGCTAGGATGGTAGTCCTTCAAATCGTCAGCTACCATATATCACCAAGAAGTTTCCAATAAAGAACAGTTGTGCAAACCTTATTAGTATTTTTCCGAAGTTACGGCCCCGACAACGTCCGCTGTGTTTAACGTGGATATCTAATAGTACCCCACGGTGCTCAATTGCCCAGCGGATAAAATTTGCGTTGATCAGCGCCCTAAAATGCCAGTCTAACAGTACTAATTGGCATGTGGAATTAATGGTTGGTTATAAAAACTCTGCCGTATTTCGAGCCGGTTGCAATGCAACTTCACATTCAACTGGCAAAGTATCAGTTCTTCTTGCATTCGGGTTATAATCACAACCACCCCGATAATTCCCGAAGGGCCTGTCCGAATGATTGGTTGGTTGGTTAGTTGGAGCGAATTCCACAGGCTCCTGCTACCCGTGGTACAGAACAAAGTCTCCAGACAGACCTCATAGCCGAAACTACTATTAGTTGAACTTCCATTCGGATAACCCTCTTTCGCCCTTCTAAAAGATTATGACAAGATTGCGTGGCATACATTTCGCTTAAAGCTCACTGTTAAACGCAATAATGCAAATAGGTTACAATATTATATTCCCCTTTGTTAATCGTTATTACATTTTCGCCAATTTCACCCCTTTCTTTCAAAATTTTTGTCCTTAACTGTCAACATTTTCCGCTCGCTTCCAATTAATGCAATTTATTTGTCATTTCACTGACAAAGAATGCTGCAATTCCACGCCATTTAAGCGCCCCGAACACGCATGCATTTATCAGGCACACACTCAGTCACACACACAAAAGCTGCAACGTATTAAAAAGTCATTGAAATGCAATTTAAATGCGCGCATTAAATGTTAATCTCCTTACGAAATACAAGACGAACGCAGAAGGAAACAAGCAAGTGGAGAAAAATGTGTTCGCTCGGCGCCCTAACAAGCTTTGAGACAGCTAAACTTCACGAGAGAATCAAAGGATAAAGCTAAAAGCCAATGCGGGCACACACATACACGTGTAAGCGCACACACGCATAAGGCGGCCACACACACATATGCAACGCACATACGACTTACAGTGAAATTTAATTTGCGACTTTTATAAAACACAAAGCGAAGGTGTTTTGTAGCATTTCCAACTAATGCAACCCCAGCAGCGCAAATGCACATATATACACATAAACACACACACATATGCTTATATGAGCGAAGCAAAAGCACATATGTACAAACAACACTTACGACTTGTCGACTTAAACGAAACCCGATTAAAAGGTGCTGAAAATCGAGCGGAATGCTGTGGCAAGGCAAAGCGAGTGTCGGAAAAACGAGCTTGAAATATAAACATTTTATTTTATTATTACTCTCGCTGGTTGGACTAAGCAAAGCCCCAGCTGCTGCTGCTGCTTCACCTTCTTCTGCTGCTGCTGTTGTTGCTACAAGCAATCTTTATCGCATTCGAAATGTCAGGGATTTTATTGCATTGTATTTGGTTAGACGCCTTCAGCATGCAATGAGTGTGAGCGCGAGAGGGAGGCAGAGAGAAGAATTAACAGTATGCTGAGTGAGACACATAACCAGTAAGAAATTGTAGTGGAAATCGCAAAGTAATTTTTTTTTGTGTTACTGATTTGTTAGAAAATATCATAATATGATATATCTGAATAATCGCTTGTGTGGAACGCTTATATACCAATTAGTCATAAGCCGAAATGCATAACCATTATTTGATACATTTTGAAGTACCCTAATCTATTTATCATTCCAAAGAACATCCTTTGGTATTCAATTTTTAAAGATTATCTCTTTGAAATTTTGACCGCGAATACGCCTCAGATGGTCTATCCATTTAGTCCAACTTTCGATGACTATTTCGAGCATTTCGACTGGTAACTGGCGAACGACTTGCTCCAAGGCCTGAATCAAAGCGGTATTGTCCGCGTAGACTTTAGACTTTACATAACCCTACAGAAAAACATCTAAGGTGTGATATCCCACGATCTTGATGGCCAATCAACCAGCCCAAAACGTGAAATTATCTGCTCACCGAAGTGTTCTCTCAATAAATCCTTCGATTGATACAGTGTGTGGAAATTAGCGCCGTCTTGTTGAAATTAAATGTCGCCGAACTCATGAGCTTCAATTTCAAGCATCAAATAGTCGGTCATGATGGCGCGATAGTAGTCGCCATTAACAGTTACATTCTCACCGGCATCATGTTTGAAATAATATGGACCGATGATTGTTTACATACCCACTGAGTGAGAGATGAGCCTCATCGCAGAACAAAATTTGGCTCGAAAACATGGGATCGACTCTGCGTGGTCTTCGTGTACACTCTTAGCTACGACTGTTATATTTTCTTCACTATGTTCTGACTGAATATCATCCAATAATAAATGCTGGGTCTCAAAAAGGGTCATGGTGTTGCGAATTCTTTGCTCAGTAGGCCGATAATTGACCATACGTCCATTTCGTGAGATAACACGTTCACCAAATTTGGTTGTCAATATATCGATTGTGACATTCGCTGTGTGGTTTGTGGCACCGTTCTGTTGGAACTATATGTGGTTCAAATCCATATTATCCAATTCGAGCCAAAAATATTCGGTTATCATTGAGCGGTAGCGATTCCCAATCACATTAAGGTGCCGGTCTTGATCATCACAGAAGAAGTAGGGCCCAATGGCGCCGCCAACCCATAAACCGCACCAAATAGTATTTTTTTCCGAACGCAATGGTGATTCATTGAGTACGTGTGAATTGCTGACTAACCAATAAAGCATATTTTGTTTATTTACGAAACCATTCAGGCAGAAATGAGCTTTATCGCTGAAGATTATTTTTCGATGAAAATTCAGATCATTTTCAACTTGTTGCTCAGCTCAATTCACGAACATACGACGATTCTGGTGGTCAAGCGGCTTCAGTTCCTGCGTTAGTTTGACCTTGTACAGATGTAGGGAAAGATCTTTTCACAGCGATGCCCAACGCTTGAGAGCGACGTGCGAGAGACTGATTTCGACACTATGGGCACTTTTTTGCCTCACTGGCACGCGAGAATTTCGTTCTGTGCCTGTGGATTCACATTTTTCCACTAGACGCTCAATTGTTGATCTGACAGGATGATTATGACGACCATCAACTGGACTTAGCGCGCTGAAGTTGAGGCCACTGATTCCGAATTTCTGTAGTCAATATTAATAATTTCTACTCGTTGTTGAATCGTATATCTTACCGCAATGAAATGAAGAGAAATGTCAAGACATCGGTCTACTTTGGTCAATATTTGTTGTTTTATCTTTAATTCCGATGGATTTCACCAACCATATTATATTTTTTTGTTTTTAAAAATTATATAGCCTCTTCTAATAAGCCAAATGTTAAGCAAAAGTACCTGCCAAGCCACATTATTCATTAGAGTTGGCTCGCAATTATCTTACATGTTTCAGAAACTTCCAAAAATATGGCGATAGTCGTAGTTGATTTCAAATACCAATTGGAGGTTCTCAATTACTCTTCTCTTGGACTGAACTGTTTATGTAAGATATTATTTAATTCTTTTCGAGCGTATATGGATGGCGAAGTAAATATATCGTCGATTCTATTCGATAATAAACGGATAAAAGTGCGTATAGGACTTTTTTGAAGGAACTCAATATTCCACATAACAATTGTAGAATAAACAAGTAAGGAAGGGCTAAGTTCGGGTGTCACCGAACATTTTATACTCTCGCATGATAAAGTGATAATCGAGATTTCATTATCCGTTATTTACATATTTTTCAAATACCATATTTGTGTAAAGTTTTATTCCGATATCATCATTGGTTCTTAATGTATATATTATACAGAGAAGGCATCAGATGGAATTCAAAATAGCGTTATATTGGAAGAAGGCGTGGTTGTGAACCGATTTCACCCATAATTCGTACGTGTCATCAGGGTGTTAAGAAAATATTATATAGCGAATTTCATTGAAATCGGTTTAGTAGTTCCTGAGATATGGTTTTTGGTCCATAAGTGGGCGAGGCCACGCCCATTTTCAATTTTTCAAAAAAGTCTGGGTGCAGCTTCCTTCTGAATTTCTTCCGTAAAATTTAGTGTTTCTGACGTTTTTTGTTAAACGTTAACGCACTTTTAGTGATTTTCAACATAACCTTTGTATGGGAGGTGGGCGTGGTTAATATTCGATTTCTTCCATTTTTGAACTGTATATGGAAATGCCTGAAGAAAACGACTCTGTAGAGTTTGGTTGGCATAGCTATAGTAGTTTCCGAGATACGTACAAAAAAACTTAGTAGGGGGCGGGGCCACGCCCATTTTTCCAAAAATATTACTTCCAAATATGCCCCTCCCTAATGCGATCTTTTGTGCCAAATTTCACTTTAATATCTTTATTTATGGCTTAGTTATGACACTTTATAGGTTTTCGGTTTCCGCCATTTTGTGGGCGTGGCAGTGGGCCGATTTTGCCCATCTTCGAACTTAACCTTCTTATGGAGCCAAGGAATACGTGTACCAAGTTTCATCGTGATATCTCAATTTTTACTCAAGTTACAGCTTGCACGGCGGACGGACGGACGGACAGACAGACATCCGGATTTCGACTCTACTGATCACTTTGGTATATATAACCCTATATCTGACTCTTTTAGTTTTAGGACTTACAAACAACCGTTATGTGAACAAAACTATAATATCCTTAGCAACATTGTTGCGAGAGTATAAAAATTCAATGTAAATATATTTTTTTTTAACTTTTGTTTCTCTTGAATTTCGATGTGTTTCATGAATTATTATTGAACGCTTCGAAAAATATACTTTTGAATCATAAAAGTGAAACAAAATGGCTAATTTTTAAAAATTGCTTACATATCTATAAGTTTATCGGCAAAGGAAAAACGTTATAATAGAACCATTCATATTGAAACATAATTTGAGTTTAGGTTATGAAGTGGTTATAAACTGGTTATGTATTGGTTATATATTGGTTATGTCTGAAAGATGATGCTGAAAATTTCATGCTACATATATGTAATATGAGGTAGTGGATCGTAAGTGATAAACAACTCAATTTCGATTTTTTTGTTGCTACGTTGTTGAGCATTTTAGATGACAATATGTATCATTCATATGTATAAATGTTGCTGAACAGTTATGAAAAAAAATTCCTTTGACAAATTTACGCATTTTTTCTGAAATACTTCAGATAGAAAATAAAATTTAATGTGGGCACGTCTCCTCAATTGGTTACCTTACTTACTAATTTTCTTCTGTTGCATATCGCTTGCGTTCTATTGCCTACGCATGCCAACGCGTCGTCGGCTCTTGCTGTCAAATGAAGTCTGAAAATAGTGACATAAAAAGGTGCAAAACGAAAGAATAAAGCTTTGTACGTGAATAACAAAATATAGCAGTTAGCAAATGGCAACAATAACAATGGCAAAGTTCAGCGAATCAACCGGAAACACGAGTGGCGTGCAAAGCAAACAATTGAAAAGCAATTTCGACGAATAATGCAGATTGGAACAAAAGCCGTGGCAGCCAGCAGCAGGCAGCAGGCAGTTAAAAGCGTGAATATGACAAAATCGAGCAGCAGCAAAACGAAACAATAATAATAATATTGTGACAGGCGCAAATACAAAACAACTACAAACAATAAAAAATAAAAAAAATGAAATGTACAAAAAAAAAAAAAATAAGTAAATGAAAAAAATACAAATAAAAAAAATGAAATGAAAAAATAAAACAAAAGAAAGCATAAAAAGTAATAAAATAAAAATAAACGGAAATGAAACAGATCAGCGTGAAAAAGTAGCAAAAACAAATCAGTTGAACATTCGAAGCAGCGCAAATAAGAAAAATAATTTTTTTCGGCATTTTTTGTAATTCTTGTCTCTTTTCTTTTTTTGCAAAGCAACGCCAGCAAACTTTTCTCTAATTTTCTGCATCATAAAAAATTGAAATCGAAAAGTTCGATATTCGCCGCTGCTGCTTTGGCACTTTTATCGTGAGCGTTGCGTGCTATGCTCTTTATTGTTGTTGTTTGCTTTGTTTTTTTTCCTTATTCATTTTGTACTGTAACTTCTTTTGAAGTTGTGTTGCTGGCTGTCACTTGTACATTTTGCGCGCACAATTTCTATGCTCCAGCAGCTGCGTCATTTGTCGTTGCCGGTTGTTTCCATTTTTTATTCCTCTATTTGCTGCTTTTGCTACACAAAACGTTTGTATTTTAGTATTCTCCACCTTTTTCTACGAAATACCTTTAATTTGTTTCATGACATTTCCAATTTTTATTGCCAGAACTTTTATTTTTATGGAGATTACAATAAAATTAGGTAGAAACGTGGTGAAATTGTATTATTGGTTGATATGTTGGATATGTGTGTATTAGAGTGGGTCGCTTTGTTTCCATGAAATCTCGTATACGGCGAATGTTCTATGGGTCAGTCTGAATAAGCATGCCTAAGAGAATATGGTTCTAAAACCTGTTTCGAGACGGCGACTTTTTAGGTAAATTTTCAATTTTAAGAATATAAAAATTTCTTCGTCAGTTTTTGAGATATATGAATGAAACTTAATACATAGGTGCATTTTGACATTCTATTGAACATTTGTCGTAATCGGGAAAATCGGACAATTATATCGCATAACTTTCACACAACTGATTATTCAGTGATTCTATTTTTCAGTTGAAAGCCTTTGACTGAAGAGATCAGAGCTTGTAATTTTGCAAAATAGTGATCTCATATATGCGTGTTTTAAATTGCAACTTACATTTCATAAAATTGGAAAATATTTTTCCAATGTGGGATCAACTTTAAAAATCTTTATAAAAAAGTAGACTTAAACCTTATTTAATTTTTTTTTCTTTGTTTGTGAGATGCTTATTATGAAGACAGGTAAATTTTTTTTTAGGTTCGTACAATTGTCCTTAGTTATGAAGCATAGCGCGATCTATCAACCAGTGTGTCTGCAGCAGCTGTTTACGTCAGTCGACCTCAGCTCTCGCGTCGAATTTTCGCTGCTCGAAACGGTTTCACGAGGCGGTTCTTTGAGTTACGAAAATAGCCAGAAGTCACATGGAGCTAAATAAGGTGAATACGGTGTTTGCTCAAAGGTATTTGTTGAGTGATTGGCCAAAATTTAACTCAAATACGTTAAAAAATGTTGTAAAATTCGACAAACGCTACTTTGATTTTTGATTTTTAATAAAAATTTAAAAAATTTAAGCAATTCGGAAGTGCAATTTTTTTTTACCAAGAAACGCCTTTCTTTTTGAAAGCCGCTATTTTGTCATAAATAAAAATCTTGACCAGCCCTTCGACCTATACCTGCATTTATCTTTAGTAAAATAATTATTTTTTTATTTATCTTTTAGATTTGAGATAGTTTTAAGCAGCAAAGGTTTCGACCTTTTTCTTTAGCAATTCCTGGAGTTGTGCTACGAGAACAAGGTTAGCAAAAATTTGACAAAATATTATGTCTCTTCAAAAAACACAACAAAGGTCACGAGAAAACGAGTATTTCCTGAAGCGCAACGCTCACACTCTTTATCTCATATTCTCAAGATTGAAAGAACACTCCATTAAATTGATGAATTTATTATAGTCAACCCGACGAAGTAAATAAACTCTCCACCAATCTCTCAGTATTTGGAAAATGACCGAACTCTATGATAGATTAAACTTTATCACAACAAAATAGTATATGGGAGCAGCACAACAATCCAAATAGATGCAAATTTAATGATAAATTAACACTGATAATTAACTCGACGGCATCTCTTTAAAATATACCACTGACCGTGGTTAGTTCACAATCCTCTCAATTACATGGTTAGCTTCCACTGTCTATATTTATTTCAAACACTCTTTCTTTTCTGTTTTTTTCCATTACAAATACTCTTGCTCTCTTTGTTAAATATAAATTTTTGCAACTAAAGCGGTTGATACAAAAACATCATTATTTACGAGATCATAAAGTCCACAGCTTAAAGTATGGTAGATTTACAATGCCCTCCTCACGATTTTTGATCACTCTGAAGGCCACAGCCAAAAGTTATATTCGATAATGAAGCTAAAGATATTGACGCTAAATTAAATAAAGTTAAATACTCTCCAAGAGATTAAGTTGCACCTTATATTGAGAATATAAGAAAAACTATTCATGCAATTATTTCTTTGTGCCCCTTAGGGAGAAAAATACTCAAAATTACAGCGCAAGCTGCAATCATCAGTCCGAAAACTACTAGGTTGCCACTGGTCTATGATATATATGTATAAATGATCTCATCCCTCTCCTCTCTTTTTCGCTCCTTTGCATATGTTAATTGTAGTGGAGTTTGTTAGACTCTAAAGTTGGTAAAATGTCCGCTTTGAGTTCATCCGCTTGCTGGAAAGGTTCTGTTCGACAGTGCTTCATCCGTCAAATCAAAAATATTCTCCTTTGCGTATGTGGAGGGTAGAGATGATTCTCCTCTCTTTCTCGGTTCTCTCTTTTTCTCTTCTTTGCTTGTGTAAAGTGTAGAGAAGTTTGTTGGACTCTGAAGTTGATAAATGTGCGGCTTGAGTTTCTCCGCTTGATGGAAGGGTTTTGTTTGCAGTGCTCCATCCTGCATTAGAAAATATTCTTCTTTGCATATGTGGACTACAGAGATGATTTCTGGACTGTGAAGTCTCCAAAATGTTACGCTGTACTTTAAGAGAGCTTAATGTCGACTATCATTACAAAATATTTTAAAGTAATGCTTGTTTGTTGGCAAACATCGTACTCACAAATCCATACTTCGACAATCAAAGAACAACTTAAATTTTATTTTGGTCTCATTATTTCCTTGGGTTACTAGACCATCTCATATTTCAAGTAGAACTTTGTATGGTGATATTTAGTTCGTCTACTTTTCGAATTCTTAAAAGTTTATACGGTAAAAACGTCGAACATATTACTTAACTTTTAAGTATTCGAAGAATAGACGAACTAAAGTTCTAACCATTTTAATAATTTAACAGGAATATGAATTAATTTTAATAATTAAGAACAATAACTATTTTGCAAGAAACAGGCATCCGTAAGTAAAAGAATGGTCTAGAAACCTTAAATGTATACCTATAATTGTGAAGAGCCTTTATATATTAGGCCTTTAAAGATCCTTGAGAAACTTGAGATTACCTGCCAAGGAACAACTTAATTATAACTTAAGGCTAATCTATTTGGTTAAAAGCTCTTTCATGTCTTTCTCTTCTTCCAGAAGCAACAACATTTGTGGCAAATATGTTCATAAGACTATCAATAACACAGCTTTGTAACTTATTACAAATTCCATTAAATGAAATCGATTACGTAGTCGATTAAGCGAAACCTTACTATGTTTAACTTTTTCTTCAAACTACTCTCTCTCTCTTTCTTTCTCTTGCGTTTTAACTCCATCCCTACTTCACTCCACCTCGAGTAGACCGCAAACACTGCAGCTGCACACATTTTCCAATATCCTTCGCTATTTAAAATGCCATTAGCCTCGAGAAATTTATATTTTTTAATAATCTGAACTTCGTTGCATCGTAAATAGTCATTAGCGGTTGCTGCAAGATGTGCAGGTTGTGCGGTTCTCAAGCGCAGCACACTTAATTACAAGCCACAAAAAGTTTATATACAATATATACGTATTACATATGTGAGTAAGTATAGGTGTGTAAGTATGTGCGCACTTGTTTATGAATATTCGTCGAAGCACTTGAGAGCTCTTGTTGATACTTGTGAAAGCAGAGCCGTAGGGCTACTTGTAAGCCTTTTCATATGCTCACTTACGAGCCTGCAAATTTACACTACTTACAAGTACATACATACATATATACATATACATATGGAATATGAATGTGTGTAAGTACAGGTGCTTGGCTTTACTTTTTCCGATTCTCATTTGCTCATTTCTTATGGAAATGCTGGTAACCGATTGCGCATATTGTCATGTAAATAAGTGTCGACTGTGTGACTTAAAATCAATTAAGGTTGTTTGCGGCTGGCAACAGGTCGGATAACAGTGCAGAGCGGTGGATAAGAGGCAGGTGTGCATGTTAAACGAAATAAAAATATATGCGGATATATATATATATATACACATAAGCCGATGAATATATCTACAAATAAGTATTCAGTTTAAGGAGCTCAATAGTAATATTCAGAAAATACTTTCGGGTAATGCAAGTAAAAGTTCTCTTACGTATTTTTATTATTTTTTTGATGGGCTGATGTCAGTAGAAAACTTTAGCTCCCGCAAAACTTGGAAGAAAGACTCTGATAATATATAATACATGGATCTTCAAAATATTCCAAAGAAATTATTATTACTTCTTTTCCAATACCTTACGTTACATTTTAGTTAGCCATATTAGGTATATATGAATATTATAATCACATTAAGTAAGAATGCAGAAGATATACTATTAAATGCTCTTAAGAACGATAAAAAGGATAAGGAAGCACCGATCAGCTCCCATTCTACCAACAGCGATTCTAGGATGCATTTTTTTACTAGCTCGTCAGCTTTACAGTTTCCTACGATTCCGCTGTGGCCTGGTACCTACATATACCAGTCTTATCATAAGGATGCTCGATGCTATTGATAACGAGTTTTAGCACTCCTTGACCAACCCTGAATGCACTATTAGTGAGTTTAAGGCTAGTGTCGTCACTCTGAAATCTGAATGGATTTTCACATCTTTAAAGAAGGCTGCTCTCTGGAGAAGAAAATCTACTATTACTTTAAAAGCTGCAATCTCGGCTTGGAAGACACTGCAATAGTCAGGAGGTCTGAAACTGGAGTTGATAGTGAGCTTCCGACAGTAAACCCTTCCACCAACCTTCCCCTCAAGCTTTGAACCATCCGTGAAGAAGCTCGCTTCTCCAACAACTTCTTACCACCCACAACTCCTTCAGCGATATATGGATAGAGAAAAAGCCGCCAGAATTCGGTTTGCCGACTTCATGATCCAAGTGATCAGGTATGCAATCAAAATGAATGAGGATGTCCGAGTGTTCAAACATGTGTTCTTTTAGGAACGCAGACTCTCTCAGTCTGATGGCAACTTTCGTAGCCATACACCTTTCGACGATGTCTATGGACACCACACATTCTTATGAGCGCCGACCGCTGAACGCTCTTGAGTTTATTTACAAGTACTTCATACCATATAAAAACTCCGTAGAGAACATTTTGGTGCTTGACTATTTTTCTAATGACTCCTCTACAGCAGTACAAGGCAGTCGTTATCTTTTTTGCTCTCTTTGCGTTGTTCAGCTTTTATGAAATCTTCCTATCCAGAATGATGCATAGATATTTCACTATATCTGCTAGTTGCAGACGAATATCTTTCATTTGCGGCAGCTTTGCCGCCGGCATCTTGTATCTTTTAGTGAATAAAACCATCCCGGTTTTAATTAGGCTGATGGCGACACTGTTTACGACTACCCGATTCGTTGCGACGCTGAGATATCCCTGCTTAAATATGTAAACAGTACTCGGGAACTTTTCTTTGACCATAGTCTGCGTAGCCAATCACCTTGCAGCCACAATTTTCAAGTTTTTGAAGCAGGTCGTTATCGACCAGGATCCTTAGAAAAACAGGAAGAACTCTTCCTTGTGGATTCCGAGAGGTCTATAGTCCACCAGAGAGGTGTCTCCCTGCCTTTCGGAAGGAAATCTCCACTACAGTGTTACATGTTGAGCTGAAGATTTCGACCGACCCGTCGATTGGTGACCAATGAATCTACTCGTTAGCCAAACAAGTACATATATCTTAAAAAGAAATCCAAATCTAAAAAAAGGGATTTGAAGACTAATTTCATCTGTCGGATACCTGTTGCCAAAGCACGAATAAGCTCATTATAACAGCAATTTTGTAATCCGTCCAGAAAGTGTTTGGCTAAGAATACATAGAACAAAGCAGTGTTAAGCACCTCCAAAAGGTGCATGTCTGTGGATGCTTCTCTGCTCACAGATTTTGATATTTAGGGGACGCAGTTAAAATAATAAAATTCTACTAGAAGTCTTTACTGAAGTCAGCTGAAATGCTTTGTGACAAAAATATCTGAACTTCGCAAGTTCCATTCTCATTTCTTAAAAAAAAATAATAATCACTTAAAAGAACCACCCTAAAGCTGAAGCAGTAAACATATTGGCAGCATTGGAAGACATATTTTATTGCATTGCTTGCACTATTTGCAAGGTACGAGCACTAAATGCCGAAGTACAAATTGTAAATCACTGCTTGGGTGGTATATAGCATACACAAGTCTCGTTGCTTGCAACATTTTGTGGCATGAGAGTGCAAACAACGTAAAAAAGAAAATAAATAACCATAAAAATTGAATATGACCAATAAAGTGGACAAGTGGTTTTCCATAACAATTCATTTGCTATAAATAGTTGCAAGTGATTTATATGAATATTTCTTCCATTGTCATTTTGAGCAAATAAGGAGGAAGAGGATCTCCACTTTTCCAACAATCTGTACACGTATACTAAAATATGTTTATAAAATTGAAAGGAAATAATATAGAGAAATATATGAATATAAAGAGAAATTGCAATACTGTACCCAGTGGCGTAGCTAGGGAGGGGCGAAGGGGGCCGTCGCCCCGGTCACAACGTCTTGGGGGCGGCAAAACGATCTTTGCTGTTTTTTTTATATTCAGAAAAATACTTCAACAAATACTTTTATTTCTCCAAATTTTCTAAAACGGTATTTAAAAACTCCAATTCGGGCAGAAATTCCTGCAAATTATGTCAAAAGTGTACAAGATATAGGGCAAATATAGGTTTTTTCTATGGCTTTTAATAAGATGTCTTGTAAATTTACTATCAATTTCCTCAAAAACCGTATTGTCAGAATTTTAGAACTTCAGAATTTGCATGGCTTCTAGTTCCTAAATTTTCTGTACTTAATATCGAAGATATTTTGTAAAGATTAACTTTAGTTCGAACCACCTTATGAAACTTGTAGGTAAATAGATAAAGGGGGCGGCGGAACATCCTTGGCCCCGGGCGCCCGAAGTTGTAGCTACGCCACTGACTGTACCGTAGCTCGTTAGAGTTTTTCTTATCAAATTATTGATGGAATATAAGTGTATAAGTAAGAGGTATGGACAACTTTGGTGGATGTACCGTAACTCGGTAAAAATTTTTTTCTGAAAAATTCTAGATGGAACGTCATTAAAAGTTTATTAATAATATGAATGAACAAATTAATATAATGTACCGTAACTCGGTACAATATTTTATAAGAAAATTATATACGGAATACCAGTAAAAGTGTATAAGTGCGAGGAAAGGACAACAACTCGGTACATGTTTTTTCTTGCAAAATTCTAGATTGAACGTTATTAAAAGTGTATATATAATATGAATGGACGAAATAAGGTACTGTACTCTAATCGGTATATTTTTTCCTCACAAAATTCTGTATGGAATACCACTGAAAGTATATACTATATGTATATGTATATAAGAGAAATTAATGAACTTAGATATTGTACCGTAAAACGGTACATTTTTGAGGATAAAATTTTAATGAATTAACATTAAAAGTGCATATATGTATGAGAGGAAAGAATGAATTTAGATATTGTACCGTGATTCGGTACGTTTTTTAATGGAAACATTTCAATGAAACAGCATTAAGAGTGCATATATGAGAGAAATAGAGGAATTTAGATATTGTACCGTAAAACGGTAGATTTTTTAATGGAAAAATTTCAATGTAACAACATTAGGAGTGCATATTACTATTAATTTACGCATTATTAAAGAAATCGGTATATTTTATTATGGAAAATTTTTTATTGAAACATCATTGAAAGAATATACTATACATACAATATATGAGAAAATGTAGATGTGTACCTTAAAACGGTAAAAAATTGTTCTAAGTTTTCAACGAAATATTATTATAGCTTAATTCGGAAAATTTTAAATCGACAAATTAACCCATTATAAAGAAATCGGTACATTTTATTCTGAAAACATTAGGATACATATCTCAGATAAATGGAAAGATTTAGATTTGTACCGTAAATCGGTCCCAAAATGTAAATAGTAAAATAAATTGTTCTCTAATATAGCGCTCAATACCTAATAGAGTTAACCCCGCTCTGTATTATTCTGCTGTTATTTATATTAATTACTTTAAAATATCGTATTTCCGTTATAATACCAGCTAAAGCATATCCAAAAAGTTTAATTATGCATTTTAATTAGTATTCATATTGCACACTGGACGCACTAAATTATTAATTTAATAAGCGAATGCAGCAAATTGCACATCATTACCGGATGCCACTTTAACACCAAAACCTGAAATGCATGTTTATTTAGTTGTTTTTGTAAAATTTCAATATTTATTGCATTTTGCGCTAGCCACGGTCCCCAGAGATGCATTGCGTTGAAAGCTGCACTTTTCCCAGTTGAATTGGACAAAGTAATAATTAACGAAATGACAGAATGCGAACGCGTTTTGAATTTCTAAAATAATCATTAATTAGTAGTTGGCACATATGCATATGCCTATACTTAATTATATGCTGAAACCTTTAGGTAATTATTAATGTAATTCATACAGTAACAGCTAAAAGTTGATTTGACTGGGAGTTCTCAATAATAGTGTTGGTCCGGATATGATTAAAGGGTAGAATGATTATTCACCAAACTTTGACTACGAAAAGTAAGCAAAAGTTAATATGGGAAGACGAACTAACTTAAGTTGAACAGAGTAAATGGCTACAGTGCTTTTGCCTCTCAGAACAGGTTCCTAAATAATTAATATTACTCTGATCTTTGAGAGAGGTACTCTTAAACATCAATTTCGTTATTAAAAAAGTGTTTATTTTTGGTATTGATAGCAGGCGTGCATCGCTTATATATGTATGTATATAATATTGATAAAAATAACCGCTGGAAGCCTGCTAGACCTGTTTTCAACCTTTTGCAGATATATTTTATTAAATAAAGAACGTACGGTCCCATATTTCCCCGATAGCCACTTCTAGGATATCAAAATTGACTTGGATTACAGCCTGTACTTTGTGTAATGTAGATTTGTTTAGATCCTTTGAATCATTAGGTATCAAATTAAAATTCTCATGCCTTGAGCACTATTTAGCCGCATTGCTGCTTGATAGTCTTTTGATCCGTACTGGCATTGAATCCTACTCCAACGAAAGCGTTAAATCGTCAAAATATGGTATGTCCCACAAATCTTTTCCATCTTATAGATTTCTATTCTTTAAAGTTAAGGAGCTATCCTTAGATACAAATGTATTAAATTATTACTTATAGAAGGCGCAGCATCCAATTCTAGTTTAACTTTTGTTTCAGCTGTATAGTAACACTCTTTTGGAAGATAACTCTATCTATGACGCGGTGCCTCTGAAGGACTGAGAACCACCATGACTCAGCCGGCTATAAAGCACGTTACAATCGTATGCAACATAGGATGTAAGACGGTGTAAAGCGAGGAAAGAAATTGGAAAACTTAATTGTAACGTGCTAAGAAGGCTAGTTGATTCAAAAACCCATATTATATACGTCCATATACATATATTGCCTAGTGAAAAAATCCATGAATTAGTCAACAGATGATATTAATAATTTTTAATTCGCGTAGTATAAGTGTGATCGAGTTACGATTTACTGTGTTAGAAACATAAGACTTCTTACTAAAAAAATTCCGTAGAAAGTTTTGTGATTGCTTGACTCTGTATTATTTGATCACGCGTCAAAGATGGATACCAAAAGATATATAATATATCATATTTTAAAAATATCCTCCACATAGGCGAAAACGCACATAAGTGGCTAATAATATGAAGAGGTTACTTTCCTTATAGCTACTATGACAGCCCATCAAGAGCAATTTTGGTTCCTTCCGATAAGGCCCGGCCTTTGTACTATAACAGTACAATGTCTGAATGTCGTTAAATTTATGGAAATCGGCGAGTCCCACCATCCTGTAAGCACTATGTCGACTAAAGCCGGGTACAAAAGAAAGATGCCAGATTTCCATCTGCGAATCGCTGCTGAATCGCAACACAATCGATCCATTTCTGCATAGGATGATTACTGGTGATGAGAGTAGGTCTTTTCCGACAATGTCTTGGGAAAACTGCTGTGACCGGCGCGGTAGACAGGTGCGAATCATTGCCAAGCTCAGATTTATGATTAGCACCTTTTACTATGTGGTTAGTGGGATGAGCACAGAATTAGCCATTATAAGAATCTCCCCTATGACCACGCTCTTCACTCGAACCTCTGCTGTCAACAATTGGATCACCTGATGTAGCTATAGCTCAGAGGAGAGAAGACTGTTGGTCCTTTGACCAATAGGAGAGAAGTACTGTTTCAGCAGGACAAACCAAAGGAAAGGAAAATAGATTTTGAGGTTAACTGACATCTTCTTTTTGGTATGAAACTCGATAAATTCACCTCAAGAGAAGTTTATGAACAGGTCACATAGCTGGCGCTACTAGAATTTAATCCATATAATGTTTAGTTAGCCCTACCCTTCAAAAGGTGCGTGTATAAATTTGACAGCTATCGGATCATTAGATTATGAATTATAACATTTTAAGTGAAGCCACATTTGTTATTGTGAAAAAAAAAATGGATAAAAAAGGAATTTCGTGTGTTGATAAAAATTTGAAGGGAAGAAATACAGTTGAAGCGAAAATTTGTCTTGATTATGAGTTTTCGAACACTGCCCCAGGAAAATCAACCATCAAGGATTTTTATGTTAAACTTAGATGTGGTGAAATGAACACAACTAAGCGTGAACATTATATCATTCAGGAATATTTAGGTACAACGACGGAGTGAATGATTCGGAACAGTGTTTGGGAGTTTTCAGGCGCAATAAGCCCGACTTTTTGAGTCGATATGTAACAATAGTGGAAATATGGCCCCATTATTTCACTCAGAAGTCTCCGAAGTCCAATTATTACACAGCGTTATTGAACCATATGAAGAACGAAATCGCTGAAAATCGGCCGCCTTTGAATAAAAAAAGTGCTGTTTCACCAAGACAATACACCGTGTCACAAGTCAATGAAAACGATGTCAAAACTACCTGAATTGGATTTCGAATTGCTTCCGCATACACCGTATTCTCTAGCGAATATTTCATGTCTTCAGATCTCAAAAGTATACTCGCGGAAAAGAAATTTTCGTGGAACGAAGAGGTGATCACCGAAACTGACACATCTACCTTTTCAAATATATGTCTGTACATATGTGTTTGCTCGAGTTTGTGTAGGTGTGCGATTGATGAATTTCCAATGAATCACGCACTCAATCATTTATGGAAATTCGCTGCAACTAAAATCACTTTAAATTCAACAAAAACGAGTAAGAAATTGTAATAGCAGAAAGGAGAGGAGAATATATGACAGAAAGGGTGGCAAAGTAACAAGTAAGAGTAAGAAACCCCGAATTACCAGAAGCTGACGAGTCGAACTGTGATTTAGTGTTGAGAAATATATGTACGATTGTATGTTCGAATGCTTGAATGCTTGACTAACCGAGAGTAAATGGCGGTAGGAGTAAATATATGTGTGGGAGTGTGCGTAATTTCACTTGAAACTGCGACAGTTGAGCATGGGTTGAGACTCACGCACACATACATACATAGCAAGAAACAAAGAAATTCGTAAAATAATTTTACATATCGACTTCACCCCAACTCATTTAAATATGGCCACTGATGCAGAAAATGCCTTTGACTATAGTTGTATGTATATTTATCTGTCGCATTGTCGGACTGACGGTTGTCTTCACCGTTTCCTTGAATTTGTTGCCTTTGCGGTTTAACAGCTGTTCGGATTTTTATTTTCGTTGCCTTGACATAGCCGTGATTGATGAATTTAAATTTACAAACCCTTTAATCATTTCTACTTGTTCGGCTGATTGGACATGTTCGGCGGTGCAGAAATTGATTAATGTGTGATAGATATGTTATTCTGATTGAAGAAATGTAATTTGCAGTTTACAGGGTGATTCAGACACGGTACGATTATATACATATGTTTTTCTGACTTTAATTGAAATTCAATGATTTTTCTCATTCAGATTTATTTTCTTGTGGCTTTTTGTAAAAAAAATTGTAAGAATCATGGAAGTAAACTTTAAATGACTGCTGTATAAAAACATAGCCTTGAAAAAAAATTTTGATTTTGGCAGGTCTACAAAGTTTCCAGCCAGTACTTATGGTCCCCACTATCAACGCCACAATGAATAAAGAAACAAGTCAATTAAAAAGCGGTTATAAAGAGACATTCATCTTTAGGTTTCCTACTTTTTTAAAGAAAGAAAACAGAAACTTTAAATTTAATGGGGAATGTTTATTATCATTTCGGAAGAACATTCTTTGAAACTTACTTTTTGAAGATTATCTCTTTCAACGGTTCGTCGCGACTACGGCTCATATGGTCCATCTGTTGAGTCCAATTTTGATTCCAATTGACTCGTTTGAGCATTTCGTCTACTAACTAGCGAAGGACACGCGGGATGTTTTGCTTCAAGGCCTGAATCGAAGCCGGATTGTCCGCATATACTTTAGACTTTATATATTCCCACATGAAGAAAGGCGAACGGTATGATATCACACGATCTTGGTGGCCAAGCGACTGGCCCAAAACTTGGAATTATCTACTCACCAAAGCGCTCATTGCTTTTTGTTTCAATCAATAAGGATGATCATTTTAAATCTCTTCGTTTAAATTGTTTCCTAGTTTGATACAACCTTTATTAGATTCGTGTTAAGATTAACTTCATAAGTGTTTGGCAGCAAAAATTTGTTCTACCACGGAAAAGAAATGTAACAACGAAGGCACTGAAGCTTTGAATTAAAAGTTGGTAAGCTTGTACTCAATAGGAGGCCATCTTGAAGGCAAAAATAATGATTCGTATACTTGTGAGTCCGGGTCCAATTGGTTTGATAATTCTTTATTTAATGTAAAGTTCTTCATGGTTCTCGAATCTCTTTTAGATAGATTCAATTATAAAACTTAAGGCCTTACGTAATAGCAAATACTTAGAATTTCAAGAGTTTATTCTTTCATTATGAAGAAATAACTATCTAAGAAGATTTCAGTTTCACTATTTGCTTTTTGCTTTGTCATTAGAACCAGAAATCTATGAAAATTGGCAACGTAGCAGTAGAGGATTTATTACTATGTTGTCCCTTTACCCAAGTTGCGGGTAGCTTTGAAAATTGGGAAGAAAGCAATGAGAGATCTGATATCTATGTATTTAATTTTCATGAAAAAGCCATACTATAAAGAGTTTGAAACGCGAAGGGTCTTACACGGAATGTAATATCGGCTACAGAGGTTGGAGTTCTAATAGTAAGCCAAAAGTAAACGGACTACTAATGTCACCTTTCCAATCTTCAGATGTAATTGTTATTCCGTGAGAATCATTTCTCTTCTTAAAGACCAGCTGATTGCCTGGCAGCAGTTGTTTTCAGCTGCAGCAGCTGTCACCGACAAATATTAATAATGAATGGTAGTCTTTCATGCATCATTTACATATGAGATAGCCAAATATGAGCACACAGAAAGATCGAAATGCCGATCGCAGATCCAAACGATGTCTTCTTTAAGATACAAAAATAAAAAAAATCGTAATATCCTTTTAAGTTTTGGGCCTACAGCTATCTTTACGGAGTCAGAGGCAGAAACTTGTTTACTAAAGACACTCTGACTTTCTTAGTAAATAGTTCTCCTTGCAATGAAGTACCTCTATGTATCTTTTGCAGTTTAAATTTTCCAGTAACTTCTTTTAATCAAGGGCATTTACAGGGCAACAGTTCTGTACTAATCATCATTGTCTCAAGCTTAAAACTATGCACTTTGCATACAAATTTATTCAAACCCACGCAATTCACACTCATTAAGACTTTAACTGCAAAGCAGCAATACTAATCGCTTAAACGCATGCAGATTAAATTGCTTAGGGAATGTGACAAGCGCCAGCAGCGCCGCGGAGTGACAGTAACAACAGCGCGCATAGTTGGTGGCCTATAGACAACCAAACCAACAACCGTATCAACAAGCAAACGAACAACCAAAGGGCACAACAAGACAAACCCTACACTATGCAATGCCACAGCGTTGCACGTCAGCACTCGAGCGCACGTTCGCATATTGAGGTTGAATGCCCAGAACGATGTTGCATGCATAAAGAGCAGCAAAGCAATAAGAAACG
Source organism: Bactrocera neohumeralis (assembly GCF_024586455.1). Classification (NCBI taxonomy): domain Eukaryota; kingdom Metazoa; phylum Arthropoda; class Insecta; order Diptera; family Tephritidae; genus Bactrocera; species Bactrocera neohumeralis. The sequence continues at coordinate 70,486,546 of NC_065920.1, read as the reverse complement.
GGAGCGATGTGCAAGCAATAAAAACAATAATACTGATCTGTGCTTGCTGCAGCGAGCAGTTGCCAGCAGGTAGCGAGTCGGACAAGCAAATAGCAAACGGCTGGAGGCAGCCAGATTGGTCGGAAAGCCAACAGGCATCGAGGGGTGACCCCATTTGAACTGGTGCGCGTAGTTGTGCAGTTGTTTGCTTAAGTAGAGTTGAGTTGCATTGCGAAAAAAAATCTGAGACAACGTTATGTGGTTGAGCGCTCCTGTGGCCAACGCTTGTGGCGCACCGAACGCCAAGAAGGAACTTAATTTGTGTAGCATTTCGTTTAATGTTGCTGGATATTAAGAAATTGTACACTTATTTTCATTAAAGAATCAGAAATTTAAAATTGTATATTTTTTTTATTAAAGAATCAAAAATTTATAAATAAAATGATATTACGAAATAAGCTAATGCTTATGCAAAGTAAGTCAGATTTTTAGAATTGCAACATTATTGAAAATTAGCCCTAAATTTAAGTACACTTTTTTTATGCATTAAATTATGATATGACCTCAAAATTAATAGCAACTCGCATCTTACGAAAATGAACGCTATAGCAATCAGATCAAAGCAATTCGATCTCCCACTGCTATGTTGTCAATTTTCAAAGCCACCCATAAAGAGACAACATAGCAATGAGATTGTCCATTGCTACGTTGCCAATTTTCGTAGATTTCGTTTTTCTAGTTCAAAGCAAAAAACAAGCAACGAAACTGGAGTCAAAGGTCAAAGGTGGAATAAGGTAGATGAGGTGGAAACATCCAGACACTTTCTCTTCCACTCTCTGGATTTCGCCCGACTAAGGCTGAAGCATTTCGGTTGCCTCGGCGAGTTGTCTGGCATAGCTATTAGCCGTCTCAATAAATTTTTGGTAGGCTCTAGAGGTTTTGTCAATACCTGACGGTATTTTGGATTCATACCTAGATGGTCGAGGCATCACAACGGACAAGTGTCTATAGTAGTCCAACCTAACCTAACTTTACTTAAGATCAGCATAGCAAATAATTTGCAGAGAAAACAAGAGAGAGAGTTAACTTTGGCGACAACAAAGCTGTAATACCCTTCACAGTTCCTTAGCATAATAGGTTCTTAATTTCATTTTGATCGAACAGATTGTATGGCAACTACATGCTATAGTGGTTCAATCTGAACAAGTTTTCGGTAACTGTAGCGCCGTCTTGTAGAATAATCTATGTCAAATTTGGTGTAGATATTTTTTCACATAAGCGCTAAGTTTGTATGATAGATTGTAGCGTTGTTTGAAATAAACATATATGACAAATTTCGTGAAGATATCCTGTCAAATAGAAAGATATGTTGTCAAATAGAAATTTTTTCATACCAGGACTTGGATTTGATCGATCAGCTTGCGTGGCAGTTATATGCTATAATGATCCGATATTGGCAGTTGATTCAGATCTCCCATTGCTATGTTGTCAATTTTCAAAGCTACTCGCAACTTAAGCAAAGAGACGGCATAGCAATAAGATCCTCCTAAGATGCTACGACTACACTCGGTTATAATCGCATAAGCGGTGTCTACGCCAGTTAAGAATGTGCTACGATGTCAATTTTCATAGATTTTTCGTACCGGGACTTTGATTTGATCGATCAGCTTATGTGGCAGTTATATACTATAATGATCCGATATCGGCAGTTGCTAGAAATGAGCAGCTTCTTGACGTTAAAAGGAAGTCTGCAAAATTTAAGATCGACTTCTCAAGAACTGTGTTACTATATAAGTATATATATATCGTGTATATATAGATCTACAAAAGATCCTGTTTGGTATATAATGAAGGCAATGAGCAGTGAGTGAACACACAGTGTGTGACACAATGTTCACTGCAAAAAATTACAAAAATATTGAACGTCTACAAAATAATTATAATATTAAACTCTAGTTAACGAGAAATTATACTTTTTTTTACAAATTGAATAATGTTTATTTGCTAGAAATAACCAAAGAGCTGGTAACCCCATAAATTTCATTCAGAGCATTTTTCAAATATGCAAGCATTAACCACAAAAATAACCGAATGCATAAAAAAGCAGTAAAATAGCAGCAAAATTATGCTCTTACTCGAGAAATTTGTAAATATACATATATATAATATATACATATATCAAACTGCAGTCTACGTACAATAAAATCCGCTTATCAATATTGTGTTTGATTGTTGATTGCTGGAGTACAAAAAGCATTGCAATATGCTATAAAATTCTCCATTGTTCAGTGTTCAGTGACCAAACGGACCGAGCAAATTGGCAACAGCACAAAACATAAGTAAAATAAAGTAAAAACAACAAACAAAGACGCAATTGCATTGCAAACTTCGCCAAGAATGGAAAGCAATTCGCCAGCTGAGGCTTGAGGGCAAATCAAAAGATTAGATTGAAAAGGTGAAGGATGTGAGCTACATACACCCAAATAAATAGACATGAATACGGTTGTGTAAGTGTGTGTGTGGAATAGATGAAAAGCTGATTACGCGCAAATTGTGTACGAATAAATTTCAGATTTTGTTGTTATTTTTATTTTTTTTTTGTTTTTTGTGGCAAACTGCAATCTTGCATTTTGAAGATCTCGTCGAATGAAAATACCGGGTGCATGGCAGCATACAAATTGCAATTGTGCTGCGAAACAAATCGGGCATTGTACTTTGGTAATGAAGACAGCAGGAGAGGAAGAGAATGAGAGCAAGCGAAAATTGCTGACCAAAATCTTGATTTATTGAATGCACTTGAATTCAGATTTATTTAAAAATATGCAGTTTGTTACGAAGTTGCAATGAGTGCAATTGTGTATAAATATTTGCGAAGAAACAGAAAAATATTGCCTACATTTAGGCAAAAATGTTTGCTAGTTTAGCAAAGACGCGCACCTAGCAAGTCTTAATTGATTGTTATAACGTGAATGCGCTTGGAGAGATCAGGTGGAGAAAGACCAAATCGCAAAAAGAAGAAGCGACTGGCGCGATGTTATTAACTCGGGCTTCTATGTCAGTAAAGAAAAAGAAAATAAAATATAGGATAATATAAAATTTTAAAGAATAATTCATAAAATATTACAGCTCAGAACAAGTATCCAAACCAGAACGTTGCCTACATTCAGGCATAAAAACATATAAAAAATATTTAGCAAAGACTCAAACCTAACAATGTTATGCATACACCGGCATTTAAGTTTTGCCATTATGTGGCAACCTGAGGGCACAATAGACCTAAAGTCGCAGTACAATCCTCGTCTATTTATCAACGACCTAACTTTTTGACTTTTTGATGAACGTGTTCATAAAGTATTTTGAAAGCATCTTCATTTCTTATACCAGCATTGCTGAAACTCTTTGGACCTTGATTATCTTTTCCTCAATTTTCGTCATTATTCACCACTTTTGGTTTCCAAGCCATTAAAATGACATGTTAGCAGCATTTGTTGGTAGTCCTGGAAGCATTGAACTGTTCAAACGTTTCTTTTACTAATTTTTCATTAGCTCAGCCTGCAGATTTATATACCCTCCAAAATTTTTTGAAGGCACCTGAGATAAACCCTTTACAAATGCTTATTTTACGTTATTATATTTGGAACTTAGAATTTTTTATCTCTTGGTTTTCAACACAATGATTTTTACTGGTTTTCTGGTTATAATTTTTATACCGTCCAGCTTGGTCATCAAGCCATGCCTCGTCGCCATATGCGCGAACCAGTCTCCCCGTTTTGAAGATATTGATCTGAAAATTTGCGTTTGTCTTTTTCCCCAAAAAGTTGCTCATTTGCCGGAATCGCCGACATTGAACCAATGCGACATATAGCTGACATACGAACTAACCGATCAAATTCAAGCCCTTGTTAGGAAAATTTCTCTATCCGACAAGTTATCTTAACTTAATTTGGAATAATTTATTGTCGGAAGCAGTGCTATAATACCCGCAAGTTATGTTCAGATCGGATCTCTATAACATATAGTTGCGATATAAACTGATCGGTCCAAATGCAGTCCTTGTATGGAAAACTCTTGTATTTGAAAAGATATGCCCACGAAATTTGCTATTTCTTATTATTCATAACAAAGCTATAATCTTCCAAAATATTGTTCAGATCGGAACACTATAGCATATGACTGCCATGTAAAAATACCGACCAAAATCAAGATATTTTCTTAAAAGATATTTCTCCTTGTTAGGCAGGTAGGTTGTGAGGTAGAGTGGATGACTGGCGATGTACCTAAACCTTAAAGTGGCTCTTTGTGAAACCACGAAAACTTAAAGCTCCTAACTATATTATCTGCTCTCTGAACCACTCCGTGCTTCTGATGAAGTTCATCAGAATAACAAGTTGTATTTCTGTCACATCCGATATATCGTCAAGAAACCCGCGGCAGTTAATTGCGACTATTGTCCTATTCAGAGCTTTACATTCGTATAGTAGATGTTTTATAGTCTCTTCTCCTTTTACCTCTCCTGCAATAATTAATTTAAATGTCTACCAATGTGCCGGCATGTCTACCACTTATACAGTTACCTGTTAGCACATCTACTCGTGTTCTTATGACATTCCTTTTGAATTTTAAAGATCAGCATGTGCGGCTTACTTTCCCCCTCATGCCTCGTTTGTCTGCTTGTTGAGCAAGTCAGGAATTGACTACACCGAGACTCAAATATACGTGAAGACACCGAATCCAAAACCTTCAAAGATGAAGTGTTCCATTCCATCCGGACAACATAATCTAGCCAGCGCAGCCGCTGTCTATTGATTCGCTAAACATGTCAATGTGGTTTCCACATCGCGGGTCCCAAACATAGCGAACAACCTCGCTAGATGAGTAGTATGAAGCTTTATACACATTTATGTGGCGAGCCGCTTCTTTCAAGACCGACGCAGCCGCAACGCTGGTGAGCAGCCGCTGCAATTAGACTTCAGCAAACCGAATATGTCGGAGTGGCTCCGCTTAAGCTTCCTCTGCTTTAGCTGTAACTTCAGGCTCCAACGAGTTGACTACCGTGTCTTACACAAGGTTTACTTACGCTTCCAGAGTGCACGGCGAGGACACAAGAGTAGGAATTGGGCAAGCCCTACAACTGTCAATTCATAGTTACAAGTAATAAAACTATGTCCTGGAACCCACTACAGGTATACCGTGAAGTAGAAAGTTAGATCCATTAAGGGATCAAAACGTTATTTTAGTAACTTTGATGAAATCTGCAAGATGATACAGTGATTTCAAAGCCGCCGGGCAATCTGTATAAATATAAGTCTTCTTGTGTAAAAGGTTTTCTTTTGTAGCTGTGATCTCCGCCTTCATCCTTGCAATCCAAAGCAGAATCGCTCTTGTCAACTTGTAAACTCTACAAGTCCCCCATCATTTCCGTCCTGCTATATGATCCGGTGGACATCAATAGCGGCATCATCTGATGAGTCGGCCTTAGCAGTGTTTGAGAGAAAGGTTTTGCGAAAAATTTTTGGTCCTTTACCGATAGTCCAGTCATTTAGGTAAGAATCTCGGAATTCGATATATCATTTATATGTCTGTAAATACTTGTATATTGACACCCTATACCTACCATATGTAGGTTTTGAGACAACTTTAGGGAGACAAGTATTTACAGACATATAAATGGGTATATCGAATTCCAAAGTGTTCTTACTATAATGACTGGACTACGAAGAAGATCTCCGCTTGGCAGACACTGCAGTGGTATGGTAGTCGGGAATTATGGTTTATAGTCTTGCCAAAAAGACACCACCTCCCACTCGCTTATCTAGTTTAGACAGCTTCATGAATATGCTTATCCCTACGTCCCTGTCTACCTTTTAATTTATTTATCAAAAAAAGTTTAAATTACCCCATGTACTTTGAAGTACACCTGAATAAGAAATTTCATTTACATTCACTTTGCGGATAATTACCATTACTCTCAAACTTACTTATGTAAATAAAGACCAAACAGTATAAGACACTCCACACAGCCACTCGCTGCTAAAGTGCTCAACTTTTATTTGCCACAGTTTTTAGCCTGGCAACAGAATTGCGTATCCATTTCAAGTAATTTTTGTGCTCGCATTCTTATTTCCTTGTCATGCAACGCTGTAATTCCATGTTTACAGTTTCATTACAATACACGTCGTATCATTTTGTAAGTTGTACACGAGCGCAAGGCTACACAGCACACACACACACGCCTGTGCAAAGAGTTCTGTACGAGTACAATTCCGCCAGGTGTTGCCACTTTACTCATTGCAACTTTTGTTTATGTTTTTCCTCGCTTTCATTGTCATGGCGTGCAGTTCCGTTTATGTTCTTTACTTTTTATTTCATGCCTGTTGTTGTTTTTGCTTTTCTCTGTTGTTTTACTCACTCTCCTTTATTTCTGCTTTAATTCCTGTTGCTGCTGGTAGTTGGCTTGTTTTTTACGGCTTTTGTTTTTGTTGCTTTCGCATTCGTATTTGTTGACATTGCATTGCACTCACGGTATCCTGACAATGTCCTTGACATTGTTTCCGAACGCCTACCAGCGTGTTTACCGCATTTTGCATTTGGCTGGCCCAGTTGGCAAGTTTATGCCATTTCTTATTGTTTTTGCTCGCAATTCAACTCAATTTTTCCATATTTTCATAGTTTCTGGTAAAATATTACAGTGGTGAGTTACCTGTTGTATCTTATAGGAATTGTCTTATTTTATGGTAATAAACAGGGCAACTCGATTAAATTTAAATGACTTAAGCCTGTAAATCAAAAGCTGTGTTCAACAATTCTCAGAGTGGAAAAGACGCGGTAGAATTGATACAAGTTGAGATAAGTCTAAGAATCTGACATTCACGGAGCCACTAACCCAATTAAAGTAGTTTTATGTAACGTTAATCCATTTCAAGATTCTCTACTTAAAAAAAAAAGCACAGAAACTTCAAATTTAATGGAGAGTTTTTATTATCATTCGAACAAAAATATTCCTTGTCATTAATTTTTGCAGATTATCTCTTTCTAATGTTGGACGTAGCTACGGCTCAGATGGTCCATCCGTTGAGTCCAATTTTCGATGACTTGTTCGAGTATTTCGACTGGTAACTGGCGAACGACAAGCGTGATGTGTTGCGCCAAGGCCTGAATCGAAGCGGGATTGTCCGTATTTACTTCAAACCTAACATTACCCCACAGGAAAAAGTTTAACGGTGTGATTTCGAACGATCTTAGTGGCCAATTGCCCGGTCAAAACGTAAAACTATCCACTCACCGAAGTGTTCTCTCAATAAATTCATTGATTGATGGGATGTGCGAGAAGTGGCACTGCCTTTTTCAAACCAAATGTCGCCGAGAACACGAGCTCCAATTTCAGGTATCGAATTGTCACTTATCATGGCGCATCATGACGGTTACGTTTTCAGCGACATCATTTTTGAAAAAATATGGAGCGATGATTTCTCCGGACCACAAAACACACCAAACCGTTGTTTTTTCTCGATGTAATGGCAGTTCTTGTAACTCTTCAGTTTGCTTTTCGATCCAAATGCGGCAATTTTGTTTGTTTACATATCCATTGAGCCAGAAATGAGTCTCATCGCTGAGGAAAATTTGGCTCAAAAACGTCGGATCTTCTTAGAACTTTTCAAGAGCCCATTAAACAAAGCGATGTTGCTTGGGAAATTTGTGCGTCTTCAGTTCTTGCACAAGCTGTATTTCGTACGCTTTCAATTTAAGATCTCGACGTAACATGCGCCAAGTAGTTAAATACGTCAGTCCGAGTTGCTTCGAACGGCACTGAATCGGCTCTTCAGGGTCTTCCTATACACTCTCAGCTACGACCGTTACATTTTCTTCACTGGGTGCTGAACGTGGTCTATTCAGTCGAATATTATCCAATATTGAATTGCGGGTCTCAAGAAGAATGATGGTGTTGCGAATAATACGCTCAGTAGACCGATTATGTTGATCATAAGATGAATGAAGCGCACTAAACATATTCTTTACAGAACGTGAATTTTCGTAGTAAAGTTGAACGATTTGTAAACGTTGTTAAGTCTTTTCATAATGAAATACCAAACAACATGAGCAAAAAAAAATATGACAGCTTGACATGTGATTGGTGAATTGGAAGAAACTCTCCGAGCCGTTCGATACCAAACGAGGTTTCAGACAAGACGACTCCCGTGAACTGTGTTCGATTTTGTAAAAATTTCCAGGTGATCAGGTAACATGATTGGTGAATTGTCAAGCAAGTCAATAGAGTGACTTAATTTTAAAAAGTGGAAAATTTTTTTCATTTTGGCGCTAATTTTTTTTAGAAACCAAAGTTTTATCACAATGAATGCAAAAAAATGGTTTTAGGGAGACTTTCAGAAAATTGTTCGCTTGATAAATTGCGAGTTTAAGAGAAGGCTTTAATGCTAAAGTGCAAAATGGCACATAAACTCGATTTTATAATAAGAAGCTCTCAAAAAATTGTTTTTAGAGCAAGTTCAAGAATATTTTTCGTATGAAGAACTCAAAGTTTAGGAATAATGTATAACACTTAAAACCGAAATGGCTCATAAACTCGATTTAGCTATATGATTATTACATCTAGAAAAGTAGATGTCGATTTGAGGAAAGGACTTCCAACAAATTGATTCAAACTTCGATTTCAAACAAGAGAATTCAAGGGTGTCGAAATTTTGTTAAGGCGATATTTGAGTTCAGAGTTTCTGCGACACTTTTAAGCTATTGAACGAATACGATATTTGACAATTTCAGAACTGACAGAACTTCAGATCATGGCTGATATATATACCTGAACAGGGTATTTTAAGTTTGTCACAACATTAACCCTATAAAGTATATATATTATGTTAAATTACTTGCTGTATATAGTAGTCTCTCAGAGTTTTTGAAATTTTGCAAACGATTTTCTCTTCACATTTGTCAAAAAGCTATTGAACGAATACCATATTTGCGATCCTGAGAAAGTAAAACGGGCTTCAGTCTTGCTAAGATCAGAGCTGATAGAACAGATCAGATCAGATCATGGCTGATAAACAATTTTTATTCAGAAACACTTGAACTTGAAAGTCTTAAGAAAAACTAACATCTAATAAGTGCTGATTAAGATGAGTTCAGGCCTGCTACTTTGAAAAAGTAAGGTCCTTGCTCAATATTTTAAGCTGGATGGTTCGAAGGCTAAGCCCATTGCTTAATTGTACGTTTCAGCTTTGACGATTAAATGTTACTGTATTTCAAAAACGTAACGTAAATGCTAGATTATTGTTCTAAGAAGGACTCTGTGTGGTATTTTTGTTTAAATAACCAGAACGCACCAAAAATGTTGATACTTTGAAAAAGGAGTACAACTTTTAAAAGATGTAATGTAGTATATATCGTCACCTAAAATGCAAAATAACGTAACATCACTTTTCATAAGTTTACAGGCGAAGGAAAAATTTTATATTAAAACCACCCATATTGAAGCAAAATTTGAGTTTTGGTTATAAACTGGTTATGAATTGGTTACATTTGACAGCGGAAGCTAAAAATTTAACGCTACATATATGTTATATGATGAAATAAATCGTAAGCAATAAAAAAATCAATTTCGATTTTTTTTAAGATACGTTGTTTTGCATTTTATATGACGATATATACAAAGCACAAAGAGAACTCTCTCATTAGTGAGCTCTTTCAGCGCACTGCCTTTGCTTGAATGCACAGTTACTATGCCAGAATTGTCGCGATTGCTTATGCAATTCACACTCATATGAGAATTAAAAAAGTATTTCATTTCCACTCATGTCTCTGGTTCGTCAAAGTAATAAATGCATATTTGTAAATATTCAATCATACATATGTATGTAGGTATGTATGTATAACCCCACATAAATTATCCACATACATCATAGCAAACCTCACTGACTTATTGACCTCATTAACATTTCACACTTAATTGCGCGACGTGCTTAGCATCGTTATCCATAATCCGCGTTTATTCCAATTACGAGTAGAAACGAACACACTCCGTCACCCGAAACGCCCTTAAATGCTTTGCCTGAATGACACGCATTAATCCAATGTCAGTTGGTCGAAGATTTAATCCGAGAGTTAAATGATGACTTACGCGAAGTGATAAAAATAAAGATAAAAGTTAGGGCTAAGTTCGTTATCCATTTTAATCGCCGGTAAAGTGCGTTTATTCCAATTTTTCAAATACGTATTTGTGTAAAATTCCGAACATCACTAATGTTTATACTCGTATTCACAGAAACGCCAGATGGAATTCAAAATGCTTTATTTGCCTGAATGAACCATTAAGCCATATCGTCATGTCATCAGGATTTAAGAAAAATCCGAGAGTTATTGAAATGTCTAGTAGCTCCTGAGATATGGTTCTTGGTCCATAAGTGGGCGGCGCCACGCCCATTTTCAATTTTTAAAAAAAGCCTGGGTGCAGCTTCCTTCTGCCACTTCTTCCGTAAAATTTAGTGTTTCTGACGTTTTTTGTTAATCGGTTAACGCACTTTTAGTGATTTTGAACATAACCTTTGTATGGGAGGTGGGCGTGGTTATTATCCGATTTCTTCCATTTTTGAACTGTATATGGAAATACCTGAAGAAAACGACTCTGTAGAGTTTGGTTGACATAGCTATAATAGTTTCCGAGATATGATAAAAAAAAAGATAAAAAAAAGATAAAGATCCTTTGTGCCAAATTTCACTTTAATATCTTTATTTATGGCTTAGTTATGACACTTTATAGGTTTTCGGTTTCCGCCATTTTGTGGGCGTGGCAGTTGGCCACCAAGTTTCATTATGATATCTCAATTTTTACTCAAGTTAAGCTTGCACGGACGGACGGACAGACGGACGGACGGACAGAAGATAAAGATAAAGATATATATAAAAGACTCTTTTATAAAGATAAAGTTATGAACAAAACATAATACTCTCCTTAGCAAGATGCGAGAGTATAAAAACAAAGACAACGATAAAGAAAAACATAAAGATAAAGATAGAGACAGAGATAGATAGGTAGTAGAGCTGGAGAGGTAGAGGTAGAGCTGGGAAACTAGAGGGAGAGCTGGAGGTAGAGGTGGAGATAGAGATAGAGGTGGAGGTAGGGATAGAGATATAGTTAGATTTAGAGATAGAAGTAGAGATAAATGTAGAGGTAGTGGTAGAGGTAGACGTAGAGAACAGTACCTGGAATCCAAATTTCTTTCGAGAAACTTGAATAATTTTTTAATATTCCTAAGTATTGAAATTCTAACGCCTAACAGCACTCTTAGCTTTGCTCTCACACTATGTGTCAACCGATAAGTAAAAAGAATGACAACGTAAGCACAAACAGTAAGCTTCGTATTTCAAGTAATCAGTCGGCATATTTTTCAAAAACAATTTTCAATATTTTCAGAAATATATTTGAAAACCAATTTTCAATATTTTCAAAAATATTTTTCAAAAACAATTTTCAATATTTCCAAAAACATTTACAACAACAATTTAAACAGCGCGCGAGATTTTGGAAACTCTTTGGTCTTCTAAATAAATTGCGAGCATATTCTACGGAAAATGACACAAGAACTTCCCACAACAACGATACGCATAGCGCGTAACCACAACCGGCACAACAACAATTTCAATTCGAACTCCGTTAAATGTAACAACAAAAACGAAAATTCGCATGATACACAAAACAGCCGTTTAGAGGCTGGCCTACAGAGAGAACCGGTCGACAGGCCCACTTTTGGACGACAATTGCTCAACTTCATTGCCTCAGAGAATGACGTCGACTTCTCGTGGAGAGCGCTGTTGAACAGCATCAAGATACTTGCCCTCATACTACTCTGGCTCGTCATTGTCGTAATTATGATTATAACAAAACCACCAATCGACGAATCGCGACTCTTTACGCTCGAACCGAATCAAACGCGTACATATATGATACCACAACAACAAGTGGCCGAACGCGTTGGCGTCGTTATTTGGGGACCCTTCCAGGAAACGGATAGAGCAGAAATAAAAAATGGTGTAATGCCCGATGTGGTCACCATGAATGTAGTGAGTGATGCGGAGGGTAAAGAGAAAACTAGCGTAGATTGGCTGATATACTTGCAAACAGCTGATTCCGAGCAAGCGACGAAAATAGAGAAAGCGCATGTCTTCCGAAGCGCAAAATCAAAGAGTAAGCAGGAAAACCCGAATTTGTGGCTCGTCATGACAACAACCAAACAAGTGACCATCAAATTGAGAGTCGACGCGTATACAGCGAATCGTGAGCGGGGTATCTGGGCGGGTGCATTGATTTTGATACTTATGTACGCCATGATCGTGACGGAAATCATTGACCGCACCATAGCGTCGATATTGTGTGCCACACTCGCTGTCGCACTGCTGATTAGCCTCGGTGATAATGTGAATTTGGACATGATTATGTCGTGGGTCGACATCGAGACGATGTTGTTGCTCTTCAGCATGATGCTACTGATCGCCATGCTCGCCGATTCGGGTATTTTTGATTTCTTCGCCGTTTACGCATACGAAATATCGAAAGGTTTCGTATGGCCGCTTTTGACAAGCCTCTGTTTATTTACCGCAGTGGTTTCGGCATTTCTGGATAATGTTACGATGATGCTGCTCGTCGCGCCGATCATTATACGTTTGTGTGAGGCTTTAACGCTCGATCCCGTTCTGATGTTGACCCTGATGGTAATCTATTCGAATATTGGCGCTGCCTGTACGCCCATCGGTGATCCACCGAACATTATTATAACCACGAACGATTATATACACGACAATGGCGTCACATTCGGCAATTTCATGTTGCACTGTGTACCATGTGTCACATTGGTGACACTGCAAACTTACTTTCTCCTACGCTACATATATCGGGATGAGAGTAAGTTGCATATACATGGAGCTCTGAATGACAGTATGCAGCGTTTGGCACGTCGTTCGGAGCGTTTAACGAAGATGGCTTCTGCCGCCGGTAAAGGGTTCAATACGGCAAGTGTTAAGCGTAAATCGGAAAGAGCTTTAATGCAACTGGAACATCAATTGAAATATACACCGGAATATCCACGGGTCTTGGCCAATCTGAAGTCCATGTATGGCATTAAGGACAAACCGTTGCTCATTAAGCTATCCATTTGCTTTCTATTCGTACTCACTCTATTTCTATCGCACAGTTTTCATAATTTACATCAGCTGCCGCTGGGTTGGGCTGCTCTCACCGGCGTGCTGTTGGCCTTCTCACTGGTGGACATAACGGATTTTGAAGCACTGCTACTACGCATTGAATGGTCGACTTTGATATTTTTCGGTTCGCTCTTCATACTCATGGAGGTATTGGCAAAGATCGGTATGATTGGCATAATTGGCGAGGAGGTGCAGGACTGGATAATGTTGGTCGATAAGAAATATCGTTTGTGTCTCGCAATAATGCTAGTACTATGGGTTTCGGCTGTTGCTTCGGCCTTTCTCGATAATATACCGGTGACTGCAATGATGTTGCCAATTGTGATTTCGATGGCGCAGGATCGTGAGCTGCAGTTGCCGTTGCATCCCTTAGTTTGGGCGCTCGCGATGGGCGCTTGTTTTGGCGGTAACGGTACACTCGTTGCGGCCTCGGCGAATGTGGTGAGCGCTGGCATTGCGAATCAACATGGTTACCGATTTTCTTTTTGTTCGTTCTTCATTTTGGGCTTTCCCATTATGTTGACAAATATTGTTGTTACTTCGTTGTATTTAATTCTCTGTCATGTGATTTTCGAGTGGCACGATCCGCCGAAGTATGAGTGAATGTTTTTGCGTAGTTATTGTTAATTAATTTGTGCGTCTAAATAAAATATTATTGGACCAAAAATGTTAGCGTGCTTCACTGTCCACTCTCCAATTAAGTTTCCAAGTCTTTGCTCGAAGAAAACTCTAAACATGGGTTCATGGTTTCATGAGCAGTTGCTGACTTTCAGTTCATCGTTGAAAGAGAGGATGTTCGATACTCTCTTTTTTGGCCCTTCGATCACACGGTTGCCTGCCCAATAAGGTTTTTAGTTTGTGAAATTTTTACTTTTACTTTTCCGGTACTTTCTAAGGTGAAAGACCTAAGTATCTGCGTTGCATTTCGCTGTAGAACTGTGATTTAGATGTTAGAAATATCTCTAAAATGCTGGATGAAATCAAAGAGCTACTCATTTCTATTATAAGTGTCCGAGCTACCTCAGATTGAATGTCGCGAGTTGGCGTCGGAACCGATGATGACGCCGGTTCATCTTCGTGATGCTTCAGCCAAGGTTTTCCTTAACAGTAAAGGAAATGGTTCCAACTCATCTTCATGCGACATGTACGCATACATTAGCCCCGACATCTCCGGCGTCACCAAATTTCCGTCACTACGTCAGCGTTGCTGAAATTAAGAAAAAAATACCGTTAAATTATTTGGGACCATCATACAAGCTCTGTTTCTACCTGAATCGTTGGTCGCCAGCAGCTTATGGCTCTTCGTTCTGAATCCAAAGATGCTGTTACTAGTCAGCCACGTTCCTGAATCTGGACGACATCGGACCCATCTTTCTCTAGACGAAGCAGTAAATTGGCGCAGGCCGCCTTCGGGTGTTGGAGGTTAATCTGGAGGAATTTCATCCTTCAGACTCTCCTCCAGAAGCGCTAGTTCGTGCTCGACCCGAACCTCCTCCAACAGTTGTTCAAGGCTGAAAACGGAGTCGCCGATTGACAAACCGCACCACAACTCGCTACTTCCGAGAGACTCGGGTCGTTATCCATAGTCGTTTGACTATCACCATCCACGTCTGCCTTACCCAACGCATCTGCATGGACGTCATCAGCTTTGGCATCCGCCGGAAGTACATAAAGGACTACCCTTTCCAACCCATAGCTTATGGCTCGCATGGTTTTGCTGACAGAACCGATGGTTTATTACCCCCTTGGTCAGAAAAGGAGTGATCATCAAGGACCCTCCAGTCTGAGATCAGATGAATGACTTCCTTTCTATGAACAAATTGCAAATGAGCCTTTTCAGACCAGCAAAGCCGACACATTTAACTAGAAATTTTAAGAATATTTTGAGCATCTTATGTACTTTAGATATATCTGTCTTCAGTTACAATTGTAAAAAAATAGCTTCTCATAATTTGAAGAAAATATTTCTGTAAATAATTTGTGAGCTGGCAGCAAACATATCAGCAAAAAACTAGCATGGCTGACGATAACAATCAGAATTCAGATGGAAATCAACCCAAACCAGAGGTGAGAGAAGAAGCAACCGACGAAATTGCCAGTATGGCTGAGGGCAATAATCAGAATCCAGATAACAATCAAAACCCGGAAAACAATCAAAACCCAGAAAACAATCAAAACCCGGAGGAAAATCCAAACCCAGAAAACAATCAAAATCCGGAAGAAAATCTAAACCCAGAAAACAAACAACCCCAACCAGCAGAGATACCAATAGTATTTGAAGAAATTGTTAGACCACAAACCATGAAAGTGACTCCAGTAGAATCAGACGCGTCGATTACCATAGAACCTACAGAACCAGCAAGTTTTGTCAACCCAGCGCCGCTTGATCACGAAATAATTGAAGTAGAGGGGGAAAGGTCAAGGCTGCCGACGCCAGCGCCTTCCGAGAGAACTATCTCTCGAATACTACCGTTTGCCGCAGAAAAGCAGCTGCAGCCGGACGATATAGAAGCGCCACCGGTACGACGCACAGATAGTATAAAGTCGAAGAGAACTGTGAGTCTGCCGGCAACCACAAGTAATGTAGATAAGATAATTGAAGAGGACATACATTTGACATCAGCACAAAAGGCGGTATTACGACAATTCGAAGGGATGATGAAGAAACCCGAACAAGAACAGGAGCACCCAGAATTGCATATTGAAGATATAATACAAGTGAAGCGTGCATGGTTAAAACCAATTGGACTCACTTTAGTTTGGTTGATGTTCACCGTGCAATTTATTATCTACAGAGATTTACCGCGTAATCCGACATTAGTCTCACTACATCCGGGTGAACGGGTAGTAATTAATGTGCCTACTGTAACGGACACAGCAATATCAATGTCCATCAAGGGACCCTTTCTCGAAGATGGTAAGCTGATATATGCGGGTAGGGAAAGCGAAGCGAATTTCGTCTTCATACAAGCGGTGCGTACATTTTACGATGAGAATATGACCGAGATTATAACGGTCAACATAGCCGATTTGTGGCGCGAATACTTGGATACAAGCATGGACATCGACTTGATCAACCCCAGCGAACGTCTGGCTTTGCTAAGTTTATGGAAAAATGTCTCCAAGGATAATTACACGCGCATGTTTTTAAATGCGCACACCGATATCAATGAAACCGTAACGATCAAGTATAACTACGACTCGCTGCCGGTGCCCACAGAGCAGGGTCTACTTTTTGCGCTACTCGTACTCGTACTACTTTACGGGCTCTTCATTTTTGAAATAACCAATCCGACACTGTCATCGTTAATATGCTCAACATTCGCTTTGGCCATACTCTCCATATTGAATCCGAAGCCGAGCTTCGATACCATACTCGAATGGATCGATATGCCAATGTTGACATTGCTCTTCAGCATGATGGTCATTGTAGCGATCATCTCCGATGCGGGCATGTTCGATTTTAT
The DNA here is from genome assembly GCF_024586455.1 of Bactrocera neohumeralis. Taxonomy (NCBI): domain Eukaryota; kingdom Metazoa; phylum Arthropoda; class Insecta; order Diptera; family Tephritidae; genus Bactrocera; species Bactrocera neohumeralis. The sequence goes on along the minus strand of NC_065920.1, from coordinate 70,469,891 downwards.
CGCCGTTTACGCTTATCAAATATCGAAGGGCAGCGTTTATCGTTTGATAATGAATTTATGCTTCTTCATTAGTTTGGTGTCGGCCTTTCTCAATAACAGCACAACGATGTTGCTCTCTTCGCCGATTACGATTAAGCTGTGTGAAGTCTCCGGCATGAATCCGGTTTCGGTGCTCATCTATTTGATGATATGTGCGAATGTGGGCGCCGCTTTTACGCCACTCGGCAGTCCGCCGAATATTATTGTCACCACCAATGACTTTTTGCAAGATCACGGCATCACTTTCGGCATATTCGTGCTGAATATGGCACCGTGCACGTTTCTGGTGTTGCTGCAGACATATTTCCAATTGCGTTTCTATACGGAACATTCCAAATTACTCGATTACCATGAATCGCAGACCATACAGCAGGAGTTAGTCAATCGTGGCATAAAACGTTGGGAACGCGCCTCATCAGCGATCGGTAGTTTTTTGGCTGACGATCGTAAGTTGCGTGGTGTTATCAATCGCGCAGTTGACAAGATGCGTGCGGCTGGTAAGGGCAACTATAAAAACCCCAAGCCGGACCCACATCATTACGAGCACACACTGGCCGAGTTGAAGAAGCATTATGGTGTTATCGATAAGAACTTGTTGATTAAATGCGCCATCGTCTTGATATTCATCGTGTCGATATTCATGTTGCGTTCATTTGAGTTCTTCAATGTTATCGGTTTCTCTTGGACGGCGCTGCTCGGCGCCATACTGCTGCTCATCTTGGCCGACATCAATGATTACGAGGGTCTTTTGTGTCGCATCGAGTGGTCGACATTGATGTTTCTGTCGTCGTTTTTCGTTTTGATCGAAGTGCTTTCGCGTTTGGGCTTCGAAGACCTAATCGGCAAGAATATTATCAAAACTATCGAGAGTACGCCGCACGATTTTCAACTATTGGTGGCGCTGTTGCTCATCTTATGGGTTACCGCGTTTGCTTCGTGTTTTCTCAACAATAATCCGGTTACGCAGATGATGGTGCGCATTGTCGTGTCCATAGCACAGATTAAACCCTTGGCCTTGCCGTTGGGTCCACTCGTGTGGGCGCTGGTGATGGGTGCTGCTTTTGGCGGGAATGGTTCGTTGATTGGCGCTTCGGCGAATATTGTAACGGCCGGTGTGGCGAATAAGCATTTGTATAAGCTGACATTCCGTTCGTATTTTTTAGTTGGGTTTTCGGTTATGCTCGTTAATATTTGCATTGCTTCGGTATACTTAATTTTAGTGTATGTTTTAATCAAGTGGGATGGCATGATTTTTAAATAAATTTGTTGTAATTATACTTATATTATAATACGATATATGTTAGAATCAAGTTTTTAACAAAATTCGTATTTCCTCGGCACTTTAAGCCCAAAAAGACTAATTTCGTAGGATTCATTAGTAACGATAAACAAAAATCGAGGTTGTAATTAATGTATAGCAGTCAAAGTGGCAGTTAAATCGTGGCCTCACGAGTGATCAGCCTACTTACCTAACCTAACCGAATCTTTCGATTAAGCGAACATTCTCTCTAGTTAACCTGGAATGAAAACTTTGAAGGCAAGAGGTCCGATTTATGTTTCAGTAAGTAATTTTTCTTAAAATAGCTCAATATTTCTAAAACTTTATTGTATCAACGGTTTGTTGGACAGATAAAGAGAGAGAGTATCAAGAGAAAACAAAAAGGAAGAGACAGAAAGCGAAGAGATCAACAAAATGGATATCAAGATATCATCTTTTCTGGAACTCGATTCTATAAAACTTTACTCCAATTCGGATTTTTGTATTTGACAAGTCGATTTTCTCATTTTTAATCCTATTTTCGATAAAGAGAGAAAGAGTAATAAGAGAAAAAGGGAAAACAAAAAGGAAGAGACAGGAAGCGAAGAGCAACAGAGTAGGCTTAAAACTCTTAAAGATATCAAAATCTGGGGCTAAATTTTTTTTTGTTTTTGTTAACTCGATTTTCGCATTCTCAATCCTTTTTTCTAGAATGATTTTCTTTAACTTTTGAGTTACTTTTGATCAACAAAGAAAATGTGAGTATTTATTCTGTCACTGGGTGGTCAACATTCGCATAATTATAAAAAAGATCCGAGCTTCGAATGGAACAAATTAACAAATCGAGATACAGAGTAGGCTCCCTCTATAAAATATCTCTTTCTTATTAATAATTATGATAATAATAGAAATTATACATATAAACATGTACTCTTAGTCCTCCCAACTGTTCCAAGTTCAGACGCATTTTACGTTTACATTTTTCACTAGTCGCAATTTGAATAAAATTTAAAACCATAACTTTATTTACGTTATTAAAAAAAACTTATATTTTGTGCTACAAATTTTTCAATTTATCACAAAGTCTCTTCGAACTTCAATAATCACTTTTTATCAACGCGCCGAAATGTAGGCAACATCACCTGTTATTTATATACCAATACTCATTAAACTCCAACTGAACAAACAATTATTGAATTTCCCACTTAAAGTGTTATTGTTATTGATCGGACAAGTGCTCTCAATGTATCGGCTGTATCTGTGCTTTAAGCGAAATCCACTCGAATACAAATTTGTATATGCAAATTGTCACAGTTAAAGGCTTAACAGCAACTTTTCTGGATGACCCTTTAGGAAAATTATTGCTTCACAGTTCACTGTCATTGACATATGGCTGTTTGTGTCTTTTCGTATTTCTAATCAAAATTCAAATTATATATTTATTATATATGTATCTACATATTTTTTATATTTGTAATGAACATTAATGAGCCAAATATGTACTATTTTAGGCAACCACTTTTTGCAATTTTTCCGCTGGAGACATTATTCTCATAGTGTGAAACTTATCTGGTTTCTAGGCGAAAAACTGCGACAAGTAATTTTCATAGGCTTCTCTTGAAGCCAATTTTACTCCATTAAGGGAGTTCTGCATTGATCCGATGGTGCAAGGTCAGGGCTATAAAGTGGATGCATCAAAACTTCCCCGCCAAGCGCTTCTAGTTTTTGATGAGTCATCAAATGTGTGTGTGGTCTAGAGTTGTCCTGATGGAAGACAAAGCCCTTTCAGTTGATCAGTTCTGGCCGTTTTTTCGATTGCTTGCTTCAATCTCATCAACTGTTGACAGTAAAATGTGTAATCGTTCGACCAGACATTATGAGCTGCTAATAGTGGATGATTCCTTTCCAATCCCACCAAACACTCAGCATAACCTTTCGATGCGTCAAACCTGGCATGCAACCATTTGCTGAGCTTCACCACGCCTGGACCATGAACTTTTTCGCACATTATTGTCGTATTTAATCCACTTTTCGTCTACTGTTACCATTCGCTTCAGAAAAGGTTCGATTTCATTTCGTTTCAATAAAAAATCGCAGAAGTTTATTCGGTCCATTAAATTTATCACAGTCAATTCATGTGGTACCCAAATATGTAGCTTCTTTTTGTAGCTGGCCTTCCTTAAATGGTTCAAAACCGTTTAATGATGAATGTTAAGTTCCTTAACGATGTCATTGCTTATGTGCCGATCCTGGTCAATCTTTTCCATAATTTCATCTACTTTTTCAACGATAGTTCGACCAGAGCGAGGTGCATCTTTCACATCGAAATTTCCAGAAGGGATGCGAGCGAACCATGTTTGTGCGACATGAACTGATACAGCATCGTCTCATTCACAAATTTCATTTAGTGGCTTGCGTGGCATTCTTCCCTTTTTATACAAAAATTTCAAAATATAAGGAATTTCTTCATTATTTTCACTCAATTTTAAACATTTTTAACTTTTTTCCAACTTTCCCGAAATTAATTTTTTTCTGGTTAAATAAAGCTTAAAATCTCACCTTTCCAACACTGTATGGCATGACACAATGTGATCAGTAGCACTGGAGATATACGGCTGCAACGACATCTATTGACAAAATACGAAAAGACTTTTTCGACTAATCAATATTTTTGCGTGCCAGCGCTTAAATATTTTGTAAATTTAATTTTATTATTTAATTTGGTACCAACTTGCAGTGTGCATGTTCACAGTTAATTTCTTGAATTTGCTAAAATATTTACATTTTATTGCGCAATTACCGTAATTACAAAAATTTATACTATTATACATATTTATATTTACTTGAGTACCGTTAGCTGACATTTAGACACATGTTCTTGAATACTTAAGGTTTGCCACTTGCATGTTATTACTAAATTCTATACCGTTAACAGCATTTGCTTTACGAAAGAGGCGTGTCGGTATAAGTATTGTGAAAAAGCCAGTAAGTGAGTGGCCTAGAACGGCAGTATGTGTGTCACGCAAACATACTCCAACTAGCAGGCTGGAAGGTTTATGTAAATATTGTAACTACAAGAACCAAAAATAACTTCGATTATTTTTTTTTTTTTGACGATTAGATTAGATTAAAAGGTCGTCCAAAAAGGAAACTCACTTGATCAGCTGAAAACGCTGGTCCCTTGAGACAACGAAATACTAGTAACTAACCTCGCCCGGCGAGGTTGTGCGCTGGATTTGGGACCCGCCTTGTAAAAAACGCTACCAATGAAGAGAAGAAAACAGCTTCGGATGAAAGATGCCGCTTTTTGTGTCGACAAACGTAATATGGACTATGATTTAAGGGCATGCATATGGAATGTACGACCCCTAAATTGGGAAGGTGCCACTGCCCATCTGGTTGATGTCTTCGCAAAAGTAAAGGCTGAAATCACCGCCCTTTAAGAAATGCGATGGACGGGACAAGGACGGAGACGAGTAGGTCCTTCTGACATTTTCTACAGCGGTCTTATATTTATTTTAAAATCAATATTGTCAAGCATAACTTTGAAATGCTCCCAATCCGTAAGTCTGTTAGAAAGATAAGGCACTATTTCGATGTCTTTTTGGCCATTTAGGATTAGATATACTGGTGAATGGTTTAAACGTAGTTTAAATTAGTGTAAGTCCATTCTATTTTCAATGGTAATGAACGCTTTGGATGTTTGTCAAGTGATGAAAAAGTCGTTCGTGTCAAGTAATTTTCTTGTGTCGGAATGCGGATAAGTCTCGCCAGTAGACATATAAGTAGGTGCATCCATTGACCATAGCTGCTTTAAGAAGCTCTCTCCTCTTCGGTTGAGTATTATACACTTTGAGTATTACCATTGTATTTATAGCTCTTCTGATTCACATTTATTTTGCGTACGTGCGCTGTTGTCAATTTTCCTTAAAGTGTATTTATATAAACTACTTTATAATTTAATGTATTTAGTTCATTTTTGAGGTCTTTTTTGGAGGTATGACATTTTGCCATTTTAATATTTCGGGTTTTAGTACTATTGCCAATTTTCTTTAATGTGTTTATATCAACTACTTTATAAATTTAAGTTTTTAGTGCATTTTTTAGGACTATTTTGGAAGAGAATGACATTTGTTCATTTTAGTATTTCGGAATTGAGCACTTGTGCTACATTTCTTTAACTATGTTCATTGTGTTTATATCAATTACCTTATAAATACCTGATTCTCTTTAGTAAACGTTCAAATTTTGATTAACTCAGCACGAATATAGTTACAGACGCAAAGTTCCTGATCATATTTTGAATAATACTACTTTATTTGTAGTTTTTTTGATTCTCGTTTACTTTGCGTAAGAGCACTGTTGCCAATTTTCTTTTTTTATATCAACTGCCTTATAATTTTAAGTATATAGGGCATTTTTAAGGACTTTTTCGGGAGGACTGTGACCGTTTTAGTATTTCAGGATTGAGCACTATTGCCACATTTTCTTAACTATATTCATTTTTTTAGTTACCTTATAAATATCGGATTCCCTTTAGAAAACGTAAAAATGTTGAATAATACAGCACAAATATAGTTATAAACTCAGTATTTCAATTTTAGTAACATTTCTTTTTAAACTAACCCTCTTCTAAATTGAAGAATATTCAAAAAATTAAGGAAGCATATCAAAAACAAAAAATCGATTCAACAAACCAACGTCTTTTAAGGCAATAAACGAAACTAAAAAACCCACAAAATTACGTACAACACACTATTTCCAATTGCATATTTGCCTTTAAAACAACACACATACATACACACTTCAGAGCGTTTTGTCCGCTACAATAAAACTACCGTTATTGTTGGCGTCATATGGGCCAACATTGTCGTGGTTATGGTCATGGTCATATACTTTGATGATGATTACAACGGCAACAGCGATAGCGGTGGCAATAATAAACACCACTTCTATGTGAGAGTGAGCGCTTGTATGGGCGTGTGTGTGTGGGTGTCAGATGCCAGTTGTTGCTCTTTTATGGCGTTACCTGTTGTTGGCAGTAATGCCAGTATTACGTCACGTCATATGCCAAAGGCTGTAATTTTGTGTGCGCTAAAGTGCATGTTAGTGTGTGTATTTGTTTATGGCTATGTACTTAAGTGTTGTTGTAACTATACCATGTATGTGTGAATGTGTGAATGTTAATGAACACAGACACAGTTGGCGGTCACTTCGTTTCGCCAACACCACATACCTGTTACCGTAAACACTTTTCTACAGTCATTGCTCTAGCACATTAACACACACACATGTACATGCATGGAGCACCACTGTGCTGCATACAGTTAGGCGTCAAAGTCGACGCGCTGCTTAAAGCCTTTAACAGCGTAAAAAATTGTTTATGAAATGCGGCAACGGAAAGGCGAAAGCAAGCGAACATAAAACTGCGCACACTCACACACACATATAAACAAATACATGCACACATATACGCACACAAACACAGAAAGTGGCAGCTAGCAATGCGGCATAGCCGCCAAAACAACAATAATACACGAAGAAAATAACAAAAATAGTAAAAAGCGAAAAGCGAAAAGAACAACAACAACATGGTGTGTGTAGCTATATTACCGCCGTTGGTAATATTTGGCACATTAGCGCCATGTCAGCTAGCCAAGGGGCCAATTCCGCGTAGACAACACCTTTGACTGTACGCTGCCCTCGTGTTCAGTCGATGTGTGTGTCTGCGCATTGGCTTACAAGCGTTTTGGCTTTTGTGCTTATTAGCATTTTTAGTAGCGGCCCATAGTATGCCACACCATTTGGCTTGCACTGATACATACAAACATACTCATGCAGGTAATGCCGTTGTTTCCGACACCGTTGGGGCCTTTGGTATTTTTACGTGTACCGTTATTCGTTACTACTACCGTTATTATTGTTGTTATTGTGGTGAGGAAATTGCATGCGCGTCCAACTTTTGGGCGTCGAAACGCAAATGACTTCCTTCTTTAGAGCGCGCTCCACTATTTTAGCCGCAAAATAAATAAACAAAATGGGAAAAAGAAAAAAAGAAGAAAAACAGAAGAAAAAGACAATAATAGCCTTCATAGGTTCTTTTGTTATTAGAAAAAATAGCATAAAAAGAAATTTAACTTGATATTGATTCGTTGGATTGTATGACAGCTATATGCTATAGTGCTCCGATGTGAACAATTTTTATCACAATATCCGTTGCTGCCTTGGCAATAATCTATGCCAAATTTTGGCAAGATATCTCTTCAAATGAAAAAGTTTTCAATACAAGGACTTCATTTTGATCGATCAGTTTGTATGACAGCTATATGCTATAGTGCTCCGATCTCAATTATTTTTTCGGAAATTATAACGTTGCCTAAGGCAATAATCTTTGTCAAATTTTGTGATGATATCTTTTCAAATGATACAGTTTTCCCTAGAAGGAATTGATTTGGATCGGTCGGTTTGTATGACAGCTATATGCTATAGCGGTCCGATATAAGCGATTCCGACAAACAAGCCGTTTCTTGGGATAAAAAGAGTGTGTACAGAATTTCATATCGATATCTCAAAAACTGAGCGACAGACAGACATGTCACACTGATCACTCACATATACATACTTGTATATACAGTTTATGGGGCGGCAAAATTCATACACCATGTTCAGGGTATAAAAAATAAAGAACTACACTTCCTTTTCCCCACCTCTTCGGCGGTTAAACGTAACCTTCGCCTTTGCGTTTGCCTTCGTCTTCGCCTTCGCATTTACTTTGCACAACTGTTGCCTTGTCCTCGCGCGCCAACTTCGTGGCTTTCACCTTCGTGCCAACTAATTTGCATAGCGTTCTTACATAAGCGCCGACATCTACTACACTTTAAATAATAGTGAAAGCTACTTTGTTGCACGATTTGCTTTATGTTTGCACTTTATTACTTCGCTGCTCATTACTCAGTGTGTTTTATGTGCGTTATGCGGTGGCCTTCTCGTCAGCTGTGTGCATTTGTGCCGGTGTTAGTGTTTGTTGGCAAAGGCGAGACTGACCTAGACCTACACTGAGTTAGATGAGTGGCGGTGTGGAATTTTAGCCATGATAAAGTGTCTACGGAGTGAAAATAATTTGTGGTTGACAATTTGGTTGAAGCACTGCGCTCTTTGCTCTCATTTCGCAAAATTGTGCATTTAGAGAAATTTTCATTTCACTAGTTAAAAATAAATGTATGTAAGGCAATAGTAAAAATATTTGTAGATAGTTGAGCTATTTAGTGAAAACATAATTATATGGCTGCTACTACAAGAAGTCGTTCGTACTATGTGACCCTATAGGTTTGTAAAAGTTTTATATCAATATTTCAACTGCAAAGGTACGTAACTGAAATCAAATCAAATATAATATGTTCATATCTGAAATCGATTTGAAAAGCTATAATTTTCTATTTAAAGGTTAAACAATAAAAAATAACAAAATAAATTTAAGAAAATTTCCCGGATTTTGCAGTTGACAATCACTTAATAAAGACGAAATTGCTTTTAGAGAATTATTTGTATTACCGGTATTTCATAAACGAATTCTGGCAATTTCGAGTTGAGAAATTTTTTCTTCTGAATTTCAATATAATATAGCAAAATAGAGATTTGTATCTGATTAATAAGTTTAACTATATCAACTTGTTCCAAGAGTTCTTACACACGGACCTCTAAAGCTATATGCAATACCAGGAAGGACTAACATTTTATACTCTTGCAAGGGAAATACCTTAAATTGCAATTGCTTCTGCAAGAAGTGGAGCTCTTGAAAAGTTCCAACAAGATCACTCAAGCTCTCGAAAAAACTGGTTTGCTCAAATACCCAGCTGAGTGTTGTACGATTTTATCATTACTTCTAGATTTTACGTCGGTATTTACAAAACATATAAAAATCGTGCTGATGCGGTTTTAAAAAGTTTTCAAAGTACAGGAAATAAGGAAGTCACTTAAAATATTAGATATGAAATTTTCGTTAGAGCTGACAGACGGATCAGAATTGGTGGAATGCATTACGGACTGCCAGGATCGACAATATACTGAGCAAGGAAGCAAAAGAAAAGTACGCCCGATTTTTACTCACACGATCTCGGAAGGATTGCCAGACGATGGTTGGCCTCTTGATAAGTCATAACCTACTAGCATGGCATGTGAGCCGAATAGGCAAAATTTGACAAGAGGGAGACGCTCAGATATCTAGTAGCTTCGCGGTTCAAAGGACGAAATATAAAAATTAATTATCAAGTCACTCTTAAAGTTTGCAAGCGTTGACGTTTCGTGTGACGAACACTACCGTGTATATTGTATTAAACCGAACATTCATAAAGCATTACAAAGGACCAGTTGGTCTACAAGTTATGTTATGTTATGGCAGCCGGCCAGTACAATCTAACATAATCTTTATTGGATGACACATTTATATCACAGCATCATAAGGTGTGTGTATAATTTATATCATTTTGAGTGAAGCGCCTTTTGTTATTGTAAAAAAAATGAACTAAAAGCAATTTCGCGTGCTGATAAAATAATATTTTTTTTAAGGAAAAACTAAAGTTGAAACCAAAACTTGGCTTGCCGACGACTTTCCAGACAATACCCCAGGAAAATCAAACATCAAGTATTGATATGCTTAGTTTAGACGTGATGAAACGAGCACCGATGTGATCTAATGGACGCCAAAACTCGGTTGTTACCGACGAAAACTTCAAAAAAGGCCACAAAATAATTTTGGTTGACCGTAACGTGAAGTGGTTTGAGATAACAGGTACTCTAAAGATATCAAGTTAACACGTACTATACGTCATATCTAGCACAAATATTTGGGCATAAGCAAGTTCTGTGAAAAGTGGATGCCACACGAGCTCACTTTTGACCATAGGCAACGACGAGCTGATGATTCGGAGCAGTGTTTAGAGATGTTCCTAAGTAATAAAACCCAGTTTTTGCGTTGATATGTGACAATGGAGGAAATATGGCTCCAACATTTCACTCCGAATTCTAATCGACAGTCGTGCGAACTACACACCATGAACCTACTCGAAAGTGTTTAAAAACGCAACAGTCAGCAGCCATGGTTCTGGCATCCATATTTTGGGATAGTCAGAGAGTAATTTCAATTGACAACCTTAAAAAAGGAAGTCTTGTTCATCAACTGGAACTATTACATAGTATTGTTAAACCGTTTAAGGACGTAATCAGCGAAAAACGGTTCAAGTCTATTTACCCAATATATGGGTAAACTCTGGTTGAGGATATCGGGTATAAACTGGTTCAAATTTTTTTTCAATATGAGTGCTTTGTATTACATCGTTTTTTTTCGCCTGTAATTTGAAGAAAAGTGATTACGTTATTTTGCATTTTAAGTCACGATATGTGGGCTTGAAAAGTCACTGTCCGATTTTGACAACTTTTGAACGATTTGGAATACCTTGAAGACACTTTTTGTGCCTTCTTTTTCGATATCTCAAGGCTATTATATTTGAAGAGAAGAAGTGAAAAGTAGGCCGATTAGCAAAAATCCCTTTCGCTTCGGAAGTAGGCCGATTTGTATAAAGCCCTCTCACAGCCTGTTAAATATGAAATTAAAGTCTCTGATGTATTTATTTAGTGAAATAACTCATTGAGCCTGAAGAATTTACAATAACCATATCACAATTTCAAACTAAATAAAAAACAACAACAAATACAACCTATCAGCTGATTAAATCAAAAATCCCACCATTTCACACTTGACAACCCAGTCACCTTCGCGTGTTGCACGCTGGACACGGCAAACACAAGTACTCCGCTCCATTCAATTTGACTCAACACAAATCACCGCAATTCCAGCAATTTGAAAGTCGCCTGCACTTAAAGCTCAGCTCTTTAACTAAAGTATGTGGCGTTTGGTGCAAACTTGTCGCCTTTGTGTGTTGCAACACGCGAGCAGTATGCCACATTAAATGTGTGAAAAATTGCCACTTGCATGCAAATATGCAACAACAACATTAACAAGAGGAAAACTGCAAAGTTTTGTGCAAAAAGTACAACAATAACAATAACAGCAACACTTAGCCTGTTATGCGCTAATTTCATGCAACATGCACACACACACATGCAGTGCAGCCATTTTTAACGGCATTTATTTATTTTACTTTTCCGCTTTCGGTTTATCCGTGCTTTCTCAAGCTTTGTTTTTATTTTTATACCTTTTTATATTTTGTTTTTGGGCTTGCCACATTTTCAGCAAATTTTTATGCTCGCCTATTTCTTGTTTTGTTTTGCTTGTTGGTTTTGTTGTTGTAGCGGCAAATTGCCAGTTTCGAATAACAGTTTTAAATGGGCATATTAGCGCTGCTAACGGTTATTATAGAAATATTCATGAAAATTGCGCACTTTAAATGTCTGTCAACACGCCGACTGGCCATTTAGTTTAATGTGCGAATATGAATGTCGAGTTGCCGACGATTATTTGTGCACGGTTGCTGTTCTCTGAATTGGAATGAATTAATTTTTGGATGAAAAATGATTGCAGGATTAGAGTACGGACGAAAATTAAGTGTTTTTGATTGGTATGAATTAAGAGGATCGAGAACGCTTTGGCGACGAGCCACGTCCAGGACAGCCGTCAACATCAACTGATGATCAACACGTCCATAAAACAAAATATTTGGCGCTCGAGAATAAACGAATAACAGTCAAAGATCTTACTAGCCTCGTTGGAATTTCGGAAAGATCAGTGAAAACCATTTTGAAACATAATTTAGGCCCAAAAAAAGTGAAAGCATGATTAGTTCCAAAATCACACAATATTTTCGAAAAACAGTGTCGCGTAAGCGTCTGTGAAACAATGCTTTCCAACTATCCGGTTCTCATGAAACATTTTATTACTAGCGATGAGTCTCGGATATAAGCTTACGATCCAGAAACGGACGATCAATAGGCCGCATATTGTGCCAAAGGTGACCCGAAGCCGAAAAACTATGTCAAAGCAGGTCTAAAGTAAGGTTATGTTGATCATTTTCTTCGATTATCGAGATGTGGTGCACTCCGGAATCCTTCCGACCGAACTCTTTTCGAACTGTTAAATCAAAAATCTATCTATCAAGGTCTACTGTTCATCTTCTTTGTGTCTGCAACCGTTGGTCAGTCATAATTTCGAAGTTGTAGATAACTTCGTCTATCTTGGAACCAGCATTAACAGCAACAACAACATCTCGAAATCCTCCTGCCAACAGGTGTTACTTCGGTCTGTGAATGCAATTGAGAAGTAAAGTCCTCTCTCGACGAACAAAGACCAAACTCAATAAGTACTTATTATTCCCGTCCTGCATATGGTAAAGAGGAATAGACGATGACAACATCTGATGAATCGACGTTCAGAGTTGAGAAAGGTTCTGCGGAAGATTTATGGTCAGGGCGAATACTGCCAATACCAGGTGGAGAAGGACCTGGCTATACTTGAAATCTCCGAAAGGGGAAGAACCACAGGCGCTCTGTCGTAAAGTTGGCTATAAACGTGTAAACGGTGTCTACGCCAATAAAACAGAAGAAGAAGTCTTGGCGGTCACTTGATAAAAGATAATGGAAGTTCTTAGTTTTATAATACAAGTAAAACTAAATTCTTGACCATAACTTAAAATTATATATGTACGTTTTTTTCTAAACCATTCTTAAAAAAATACTATTTTGCTTTGAAGGAGCCATATTAAATATGTTTTCTGGTTTTTAATCTCAGTGATGAATTCGGATGCAGAACTTCATTAGGAGTATGAAGAAAAATATATTTTTTAGTTTGACATTTATTTTATTTAATAATTGAGCAATACATAGCAATCTATCGGATTTTTTCGATTTTTTTCGATTTTTTTATAATCAATTGAGAAGTTGAGAAGTTAATTTTCTTAAGTAATTGAATTTTCCTTAATGTGTATTTTGTTGAAATGTTTTAAATCAACTAATTTGTTTTCCACCCACCTCCTCTCTCTCTCATTGCAGTGTGAGCCCGGCTTGGGCGCTAGCGTTATGTACAATCTACTCTATAATAGACCACAAAAATTAATGTTACTAGCCGGCTGCAGCACGGTCTGCACCACCGTGGCAGAGGCGGCGAAAATGTGGAACTTAATAGTGGTGAGTAAAAATTATAAATAAATTAAATTAAATATAATACACACATACACACATACATACATACCTACTTACATATGCCAGAAATATAACATTATACACACAAATATACATACTCACATGTGCGTAAGTAAGTGTGATCTACAAATAATTGCTTGCAATTATCGCTGCCGGCAGGAAATTGCCATCGCACACACACACATACGGTAACGCGGCGTATACACACACATGCATGTGGAAACACGAAGCATAAAGTAACGACGCGGCGATAAATGCCACTGACAAGATTGATGATGGTTATTGCTGTTGTTGTTTTTTATTCGCGCTTATAGTATGCTACTCGTTTTGCCTTTGTTCCGTGGCTGTTTGTGTTAAAAATAATGGCAGCGCCACAATATTTACGTTACTGAGTTAATTAAAAACAAATATGGCCAATGGCGAGCGGAAGTGCAGGCGAAGACAGGTGACACATGCCTACAAACGCATAAGCGACAAACGCACACACACACACAAAATTAATTTGTCAGCAGAAGAGTTGCAGATAACCGCCATCCATTGCTTTAAAGCAGTGAGCTAGAAAATGTGAAATTTTGTTTTTTAATATTTTTATGAAAATATAATAAAAAAATAGTTGTTGCACCGAAATATGCAGAGAAGTTGTGGTAGTTAACAGTAAATCAAAAACTATGCCAGCTAAGCGTATAATAGTCGCTTTGTAAGTGCCTTTGGGGAAGCTTCAAGAAAATATTTGCAAATATACTTTTTGAAAAAAGTCTTCCAGCCATTAAATTTTTAATAAACATTTTTTTTCTACAACATTTTTTTGTTTTTGTATAACATTTTTGCTATCACATTTTTCATAATTTGTTGTAATCCTAAAATTAATTCTTTATGTATATTTTATTAATATATGCCATCTGTATAAATATTTTTCTCAAAAAAAAAAAAAAAATCAGAATTCAAAATATAGCTTTTACTTCAAGTTTGACAGAAAATTTTTATAAAAGTTAGCATTTTTAACATCCAAGATTTTCACAAAATATTTCTTCATACAACTTTTTATATTTTTTTTCCCACATGTTTTATAATCATACATATGTACGTATGTCATACCTGAAAATATTTTATATATATTTTATATATAATATGAAATAATTAAATTTTAAAATAAAGTTAATTTCAAAAAAAAACTTCTTTTCAAAATAAATTTAATTTTAAGTCTACATTTTACCATGTATCTTTATGTCAGTAGGAGGTTGGAGTCATGTGTAGAAGTTCACGCAAGTGAGGAAAGTTCTCGGATCGCCATTCACTTGGGAGTGGCCAGAAACGATTCTTTTACATATGACTCAAGCAGCTCACGACTTCCAGTCTTAGACCAAGTATCCTCTGGGTAGCCTAAGAGCATCCGTTTGAAGGCGAGCTAAAGTGAGAAGGCGAAACATCACCTCCACAGGGTTGTGAGCTGGGTTTGGGACTTGCCAATTGCCAACTGCCTCGGATGAGAGACCCCCCCTTTTGATGACGACCATGGCAAACGAAATAAGGACTACGATATTAGGGCATGCACCTGGAATGTCCAGTCCCTTAATTGGGAAGGTGCCGCTGCCCAGCTGGTTGATGTCCTCGTGAAAATAAAGGCTGACATCACCGCCGTCCAAGAAATGCGATGGACGGGACAAGGATAGAGACGAGTAGGTCCTTGTGACATTTACTACAGTGGCCATATAAAGGAGCGCAAGTTTGGTGTGGGATTCGTGGTGGGAGAGAGACTCCGTCGTCGAGTACTATCATTCACTCCGGTGAATAAACGTCTAGCTACAATCCGCATCAAAGCGAGGTTCTTCAACATATCGCTGATTTGCGCCCACGCCCCGATGAAAGAGAAGGACGATGTGACCAAAGATGCCTTCTATGAGCGCTTGGAGCGCACCTATGAGAGCTGCTTCCGCCATGATGTCAAAATCATGCTTGGCGACTTTAACGCCAGGGTGTGCAAAGAATGTATCTTTAACGCAACTGTTGGTGAATTCAGCCTCCGCAAGGAAACATCCCCAAATGGGTTGAGGCTGATCGACTGCGCCGGGGCCAGAAATATGGTTATTTGTAGTACTACCAAAAATAGTTAAGAAATCTGACGGAGTTTTTGCATGGGTTACCCAGTAAGCATGCCGTACAATGAATAATACTTTCCATAAAGCACAAATTAATCACTTGCATAGATATGTTCAGGTACATAATGTACCATGTACTTAGTACATATGTACATATATTGAAGTAAAATGCTCAACGTATCAGCGATAACAGTGCCTTCAGCAAAAAAATGCAATATCCTCCAGGACCAATTTGTAAAACGCAAATCGAGTCATTGTACTTAAAGTGCATCAAAAAACAAAAAAAAAAAACAAAAAACAGAATGGAGGAACGACAAAGCACGAAGCACAAAATCATCTGCTGCAAACATAAGAAAAAAAATGAAAAAGAATATAAAAAGCGAACAAAACAACAGAAACAAAAATTGGACGACATTTGGTAATTGAGAACAGGAACAACTTTGTAAATTGCAAAATAAAATTGGCAACAGCTGTTGCTGCTACAATGTTGGGCAAAAAATTAACTTGTTTACATATTGACACACAAAGAGACATATGTTTATGTACATAGAGAGCGGAATAAAAGAGGCTTGCAGGAAATAATTAACTTCCGAAATTAACATAACATTTTTTATGTAAAAATTGTTTTGTGCTAACAATTTTTTATAATATTAAATGATATTTTTTTATTTCAAAAATGCTGCTTCCACTTGAAAAAATAAAAAAAACTAAACATTGTGTATTTTTTTTTTAATTTTTGTTCTAAAAATATTTGCTTTATATTTGTTTAACTAGTTTAAATGTACCGAATTTCTCACCAGTCCGAAGTAATATTCATTTGTAACTAGATAAACTGTAACCATCTCCTTACTAGTTCAAAAAAATTAATATTAAAATGAAGCTAATTTCACGATAAAAATTTTAATTTTAAATTTGAACAAATACCCATTACAAATTTCACAATTTTCAAGATATTTTTATACACATATGGCATCTCTAAAAATATTTTTTTTCCAAATGTCGAATAAAATTAATCTCACAGAAAAATTATTTAGTTTAAAAAACAATATTTAAATTTTTAGTGTTGCCAAAGTATTTTAAAAAAAATTAAATTTAAAATTTTAAGGTTGCTATGTAATTAAAAAAAAATAAATTTTTTAATTTTATTTATGTATGACCTGTAAAAAAATTTATAGACTGGACGCTACGGAACTGGATATTTAAGCCTCGTCCCATAAAAGAAACATCTTTTTATATAATGGTTGCGCTGAAAGCGCGTAGTTCTAGTTTTATTTGTCGCATCGGGTCATGCTATACCTTTTTGGAAAGCTCATTTCGCTAACACGTGTTTGATTGAATTTTAAGTCGTTCGTGAGTTATGTCGCAAACATGGAGCAAAATAAAGAGAAAATACGGCATATTTTACAGTACTATTACGATAAAGACAAAAATGCATCTCAAGCCGCCAATAAAATTTGTGCAGTTTATGGACCCGATACAGTTTTCATATCCACCGCACAACGATGGTTTCAACGTTTTCGTTCTGGTGTAGAGGTGGTCGAAGATGCGCCACGCTCCGGAATTTGCGATAAAATTTTGGTCGAAAGAGACCGGCATAGTTAGCATCGGTATTGAGTCATCAAAAATTCATTTTTGTCAATAAAAAAAAATTCAATAAAAATATAACCTTTTTGACAACCCATTATTATTATTATTTTTTTAATATAATCACTTAAAAATCCATTTCAGATTTCAAATGAAAAAATATTGAATAAATGAAATACGATTTAATTTTTTTTTTTTTGGAAAAAATCCATGAAAATTTAAATTTATTGTGTTACACTTTAAAAGTGGATTTTTTCTCTAAACTAGGAACAAAAGCATCACTTATTAACTAGTTAGCTTTTCTAATCAATTGAAACTAGTTAAGATATTATTTTATAGTCAACTTTTAATTATTTTACTATAAAAAATACATTTAATAATTCACATTTTTTATAAGCATAAGCATGGCATCCCTAAAAATATTTTTTCTCCAAATGCATACAAAAATTTTAAGTAAATTTAGTTTAACGATTAAAAATAAAATTTAAAATAAAACAAAGTTCGCATTAAAAAATTAAATTTTAAAACTTTCAAGGTATTTTCTTAAGCATATGGCATCTCTAAATTTTTTTTTCTCGGCCAATGTCAAAAAAATTATTTAAATTAAAAAAAATTAATCATTGGAGTTTTTAGGGTTGCCACATAATTATAAAAAATATTATTCACTTTTGTTTTATACACACATTTAGTGTATAGTTTTCTTAATATAATGGCTATAATTAAATTTTCAAAGGAAAAAAATATAAAACATTTTAAATAAAATTTTCCATAAAAAAAAATTTCCAAAGTTTGTAATTTAATGGCAAATTTAAATAAATTATCTATATTTTGAAAATGTTCTACAAACTAGTAAAAAAAAATAACCAGTTACCAACTAGTTTGCATTTCGACTCTATTGTAACTAGTTCAGATATCTTTGCTTACTTCAAGTTAACTACTTTTAAAATATCAAAAACACATATATACACTATATTATTATATTATTTCCTACATGGTCACCATCAACAATTTCCCAATACAAGCAGCAGAGTGGAAAATTGAAAGGAGCACACACACACATCAGCAGCATCATTTGTACCTGTTTTTTCCTGAAATTTCTCAATTCATTCACACACTGCTAACGGTATACTTTGTACAACCGAATATTTGCGCTCATTTGCGATTTTTCTCCGCAAGCACAATGCGATTGAGCAAATCACACAAAAGCTCGCACAGCTTCGGCCCTTTTATGTATGTGGATGGATGTGTGTGTGTGTATGTGCATTGTAAATGCTTATTGCTGTCGACAAATGTTGATGATGCGTTGCTAACATTATTGCTGACACACAGCTGTCTGCAGCAATACAAATGCAACAACAACAACAACAACAAACCGTTGTATATTCGCTTGTTGCGCTTTGCTTGACTGCACCGACGGCGGTCAGCGGCAGCCAGCGTCGCAGTTGGAATCAGATGTTAACGGTGATGGCACAATTGCAATGTCAGCGCACACAGCTACCAACAGCATAATAACAACAACAAAAATGTATACAGCATGTGTGCAGCAAATAAGAAGGCAATGAATTGCTCACTGGCCATTGCGCTGGTTTGCGATTGTATGCGTGTCTGTGTGTCTGTGATTTTTGCTTATTTACTGTCTTCTTGCATTATTTTTGCCTTTTTCTGGCTTAAATCACTTGCCTTACTTGTACTTGTTGTTGGCGCAGAGCATAAAGCCCGATAGCTTTACGTTTCACTGCTTCTGCTCAATTCCCGGTTGACAGTTTAGACTTGGCTTTGGCTTTAATGGCGGTGAAGCAACTGAGTTTACAGCATCTTTGAAAGCGTAAATAATCAGTGGAGATTATCAACTGCAGATTATATTTTTTTGAGTTGCGTAGCAGAAAATTTGGCAATAAAGTCTGGCAAAGCACAAAATCTGGAATTTGAAGCTTATATATCGATTTTTTGGTTTTTGGGGTCTGCTGTCTTTGTAAAAATGTGACCTTACACATTCTATTTTATCTCAAAAAGGAGTTTTGCCAGTTTTGTTTCTAGAAAAATCTTCGTACACCTTAATTCGATATTGAGGTGATGGGACTTTTGCTATGTTAGGCCGTTGAGCTGATCCTCGCAACAAAAGTAAGGCAGACAGTTCTGAACTTTGCTCCTTTATGAATTCCCAAAACTCCTACACATGGATCACTAGAGCCTTATAAAAATATGCAGCCAACTCCCTAAGTTCATTCCTAGTTGTTTCAACTTCAGTCTGGCAAAAACAGAACAGTTCAGCAGAAAGTATTTTAATAATTTCTCCTGACCTCGCATACTGAAATTTTAACTCCACAATATATTTAGGCTCATCGCTGGTGAGATTATTAGACTTAATCCAGTATTAACACCTTTCATAGCGGTGACATGAACCTTGAACTATAAGTACTAGAAGTACTGGACTAGAAGATTGTCTTACCCGTACAAGTTTTATTTGTTGCCAAGCTCACGAGAGATCCGTGGATTCAAAGTAAAAGTGCAAGAGTGAAACAGAGTACACACTCGTTCCAGAAACAGGTGAAACAGAGTTCAAGTTATGGTATATAGAAAACTCGTCGGATTTGCTGTTTCCAGCAATACCTCTGTGACTTTTTCCAAGCTCTACGAATGTGAAAGTTATTCTCTAACGTATATACTTCCTTTTAAAAACTTCATACAACATATCCAGTTCTGTCTTCTGTCCTTAACACCATTTAAACAGGACACACTTTGTTTCAATGTTATTGATGTAGGGATTTAAAACTTGAATTAGAGAATATTTGAATACGCTTCGGTTATTAAATAAAAACTTTCGAGAGAAACGTTTCACATTTCTTCAGAAATGTTTCTTCGTCCAAATGAGCTAAAGACCGTTTTGGAATCCACTCGGGCACCTTATTTCGAAGTCGGCGGTATTTTTTGATTGAAGCTTTGCACCGAGTCACGAATTTTGCATTCATTCGCCGTTACAAAAGTGAGTCATGCTTCGAAACGACAGTTGTAATCCAATACTACTGTTGGTCTATTTCGACGAAGAAGCCTCCCTTTACCTTTTTTACTACCTTTCTGGTACTGTATTGAATACTCTCGTAGTCGAAGACGCTGCATGTATTCGGACAATATGTATGATCCAGCACTTCATAGAGCTCGTGGAGTTTTAATTCTTGTTGTAGTTGTTGTAACGCCAGAGAAACTGCCGAGTTGACAGTCCTTGACCGGATAAAAATCCGAGTCCGTTCCAGTTACGTAGACTCGACTGTCGTGACTGTCGTGAGAACGGAGTTTTAATTCTTCGAACTCTGCTCTTGTCGACATGGAATTTGAGAGGAATTTTAACTATGTTATCTCTTTCATTATGTGTACACTTTTATGTCCAGCTTTTGCCGGATTGAGATTCTTGATTTAGAATCTTGACAGTCACACTTTTAGCGAAGCTGACAAAGCAGCTAGGATTGATAGTGATCACTTATAAAGATCTAGTGATTCAAACCTGAGCTCACAGCTATCCAAGCGGGATCGTAGGTTAGCTTCATTGTGAAAGTTACCTTTGCGACCTAACGTAACCTTTACCAGACCTTCTATTTAAAGAAGATCCTGCTTCTATTTAGCTTACTACCAGAAATTTAAGTAAGTAATCGTCAGGACAAGTTAAAAATAAATTACAATAATAAATCTTCGACTGCAATTACTTATTAAAGACAGCAGAATATTTTAGCATGTTATTCGAATTTCGCAGATTTTGAATCATCCAATTTAGGTAGGAAGGTTTAAACTAGAGGTTAGATAACTAGCTAAAAAGCATCAGCACTTTGATGCCTCAGAGGTGTAGTTTCCTGACACATTTCCTAATTCCTCCCTTTGTACTCAACAAAATCGAAATACATTTTAAAATTACTCCAATATTTGACATTTCTCCATGACAGCAATATAATTTTCTTCACTCTCGTTGATGCTTGCTCTCCTCAGAATTTAAAAATTGATACCGACGGGGTCTAATGTGTTGTAGACACATAATTTTTAAAACATTGCCACAGCTTAACTAATTGTTACAAATAGACGAAAAAGAAATTACCGGAATTAAAATAAATTGTTTTTCTCCCAAAACGAAGAATATAATTACATTTGCGCCGGAATTAAATATGTTCTCGCCAACTTCCTTGCTCTATCTTCTATCCTTGCTTCATATTGTCTCCCCGTCGGTTGAGCTTGCGGGCTAATTAAGGCTAATGGAGGTGCATATGTGCGCCGGAGTATCACCTGCGGGACAGTACTGTCATATTCCAAGCGCATGGACGCTGACTGGGAGCGGAAGCCTTTTTAAGTAGCTTAGTGCTAATGAGATAAAATGCATATGCAAGTTACAGGATAATTAAAAAAATGAGTAAAAAGCACTTGAATAAGCGTGTTAAGTTAGCGAGAGGGAAACGTTCGAGCATATGAAAGGAGCTGAAGCTCTGAAAATTCGATATCAAGTAGTATAATAGAGGATTTTAAAGAAAATTTTGTAGTGAAAAGTTCGGTCTGTTCAATGAATTTGAAACCATATATAATATTTTAATATTAATGAAATAAAAAACTGGTCCTAAAGTAACTAGTTCGATATTGTTCCTTTTGTAACTAGTTCAGAACTAGTTATGAACTGAACCAAATTATGAAAGATAGATTAAAATTAATTTAATGAAATTTTTTAAATTTATTAAACCAAGTAGAATGATAAAGGATTTTAAATAAATTTTAGTAAAATGTTAATATTATTTATACAATAAAACTGGTCAAAAAGTAAGAAGCTCTGTGTTGTGTTCAAGTAACTAATTTTGGAAATCATTTGAAAATTGAAAAAATAAATAAAAACTATTCCTAAGGTTATAAACAACTAAAATTATGAAACATAATTTTATATTATTTTGATTAATTTTGGAAATTTTATTAAACCATAAACTACTCCGAAAGTAACTATCCAGATCTAATTTTCAACTACTTAGTTCAAGAATTTGGGAGAATTTAAAAGAAATTTCCAATGTTTATTGTTAGTGAGAAAAGTTGGAAATAAAAATTTCGCAATTAATGTACGTACATATGTATATACATAAATATTTGACACCCCTTCTCTCTTGAGTTTTACTAGAACTATCAACGAGAATTTCTTCAAGTTCACAATAAATTCGAATGATTTTTCATCACCTTAGCCACCAAAACATAAACCAAACCGAAATGAACTAGTTATAGACTACGTAAAAATATAATTTTTTCAAAGTAATTAGTTTCGAGTTAATATAAAAAAGCTGTAATGACTAAAATGTAACAAAATAATTTTTTTTATCACTTTGGTAGCCACATCCTAACACAAACCGAAATAAACTAGTTTCAGACTACAAAAAAATACACTAGTGTCAAAGTAATTAGTTTCGAGGTAACATAAAAAAGTTTTAATGAATAAATCGTAGTAAAAAATATGTCTTATTGCTTTGTGAAACAACCTTTTTAAAAGTAGACTAGTGGCAATGTAAGTAGTTTTGGGGTAGTATAAAAAGTTTTTATGATTTAAGAGTTTTGACAAATTTTTTTAATAACCTTCGTTATGACAACCTAAACTAAATCGAAACTAACTAGTTGCAGACTATATAAAAATATACTAGTTCAAAAGTAATTAGTTTCGATATAGTAGAAAAAAGTTTTAATCGTTGAAGAGTATTAAACATTATTTGTTATGTCTTTGATAAGCAGAACCTAAACTTAAACGCAATAAAAACAAGGTTTATATAAAAATATGTAGTTCAAAAGAATATAAAAATAGTTCAGAAGAAAGTAGTTTTGGCGTTGTATAAAGAAAGATTTATTAATTTAAGAGTATGAAGAAATATTTCTCATTACATTTGTAACCGCAACCGAAACTAATCCGATACAAACTAGTTTCAGAACACTTAAAAATATACTAGTTCGAAAGTAAGTAGTTTTGAGGTGGTAAAAAAAAGTTTTATTGACTATAATACTCCCATAGAAATACCTTTGTGAAATCAACCGAAACTATTCCGATACAAACTAGTTTCAGATTACTCAAAAACATATACTAGTTCAAAAGTATTTAGTTTTGGGGTGGTAAGAAATAGTTTTTAACACCATAGTACTCTCATAAAAAAATTTTAGTTACCTTTGATAAGCCAATCAAAAGTAATGCGATACAAACTAGTCTCATATTACACAAAAATTTACTACTTCAAAAGTAATTAGTTTCGGAGTAGTATAAAATAATTTTCAAACTACTTAAAACAGCTAATTGTTTCTTTAGTAACAGAAAAAAGACCAAGATTCTCCAACGAAACGAAACTCTAAAAAAATCAGCTGCGGTAAATTTTTCCCTACAGGCACACGCGTGCCATTTGTGTCTAACAAAATTAATTACTTGAAAATCTTTTAACTGCACTTTGGCCACAAAATATACAATGTGGTTGCTCGTGAAAAAAAGCGCCAAGTGCAGCCACCAAAGCCAACAAAGAGGTGAAAGAGAATTCGTAAGAGCAAAAAGCACAGAGTTGGAGTAATGTCATTTATATACGAAGCAACCGCACTCAAGCGCATTAACAACACATATGCAGTGGCTGATACGTGAAGATTTTATTAAATTTTTTTATATATAAAAAACATAAATTAAAAAACAAAAACATTTTCTGTGGTTTTTCGCCACTTTCGACCACAATTTAACACACACACACATTTTACAATGCGCTTGCACCACAGATTTAAAATATATGTATGTTTCTTCTCTACTGTATTTCAGCTCTGCTATGGTGCCTCGAGTCCGGCACTCTCGGATCGCAGTCGCTTTCCAACACTATTTCGCACACATCCCTCCGCAACGGTACACAATCCGACACGTATAAAATTAATGAAAAAATTCGGTTGGTCACGTGTGGCCATACTGCAGCAGGCCGAGGAGGTCTTCATATCGGTGAGTATAATGAAATGGCAGTCATTACGGTAGATAACCATCAGTAGCATTTGTTTCAAGGCGAGATAGAAAGAGCGAATGAATAAGCGAAATAGCAAAAGCGTAATGTAATATATTTACACATATATGTAAGTTTACGTGAGTGTGTGTGTGCACATGCTGCTCAATGCAATGAGTACTTAAAATGCCAAAGGTGAATGCAGTGCCAGCCACAAAATGAATTAATAAATAAGTGAGCTCGGAAGTGTGGCAAAAAAGGCAATTGCTGCCAAGGCACTTCAACTATAATTACATAAATGCACACAGACATTCACACACATGCATTTTAATTTACTTGTTTCTGTGTGTGTTTGTCTGAGAGATTTGGTAAAAGCTTTTGCTGTCACCAAAATTCTTCTATGCGCCGCAATATATGGTATGTTTTCAATGCCAGCAAAACATTACGTATACGCCCTGTGCATTCCTCTGGAGATTTTCAATTTGAATCAACTTGCTTGTTTTAATTATTTCAATTTAGTATTTTAACGGCAAATCAACTGTGCACAAATATGCAATTTATTGCAACTCAAGTGACATTAAGTGTCCAGAGTAATTTGCAGTTTAATAATTTTGTGCAGTATGACAGTTTTCCACAAGAACAATAACAAAGTATCGTCGTCATTGAGACAGAAGATAAATTGCCTAAATTTACAAATTAAGAAGTGACATGTGAAAATTTAATTGAAAATTGGAAGTTTTTGAGTATTAAGGTCAGATTAGCACAATAAAAATATCGAAAATTTAACTTAAAATAATAATTAAAATTAGAATAAACCTAAAATTACAAAAAAATATAATTACAATAAAAATTAAGAGTAAAAGTAAAATTGAAATTAAAACTAAAGCTAAACTTAAAATTACAATTGAAATTGAAATCAAACTTAAAATTAGAAATAATTGAAAATAAAAGTAGAGTTAAAATTAAAATAAAATTAGCATTAACATTAACATTAACATTAACATTAACATTAACATTAACATTAACATTAACATTAACATTAACATTAACATTAACATTAACATTAACATTAACATTAACATTAACATTAACATTAACATTAACATTAACATTAACATTAACATTAACATTAACATTAACATTAACATTAACATTAACATTAACATTAACATTAACATTAACATTAACATTAACATTAACATTAACATTAACATTAACATTAACATTAACATTAACATTAACATTAACATTAACATTAACATTAACATTAACATTAACATTAATATTAACATTAACATTAACATTAATATTAACATTAACATTAACATTAACATTAACATTAACATTAACATTAATTGGACTAAGATTTTTATATAATAAATATAAATAATAAATTAATAATAATAATATAATAATAAATTAGAATTAAAAAATTGTTCTGAGAAAACTTTCGTTCATTATGAATAATGTTTCGTTTCATTATGAATAATGTAGCTATTTTTTTTTTCAGCCATTCTGAATTTATACTCTTCAATAACTCAGATTTTAGAGGTTCTGAAATCTAAGTAGAATCCATTTAAAAGTGGCCAAATTTATTTGGAAAAAGGTGGCAACCTCGTAAGAAACTATTTTACCATATATGAATGTATATTTACCATAAATGGATATACAATTATTTATTTTTTGCAACTTTGAATAAAATTATAGTGACACCTAAATAACTATTTAGTACCGTATCTTATGAATTTTTAAAAATGTGGCAAGCTAGATTTTAACATTTTTGAATTCATCATTTTCAATATTTACCCCTTTAGAGACTCTTATATGTATCTTCGATGGAAGCTTTCAAGAATTTAATAGTTTTATAGATATAAAAAGTGGCAACCCTGTAACAAATATAATAAAAAATATTTATTTGAAATTTCACATAAAATTATATTACTATTCTCATAGCATTTTCGGTCTAACTTTACATTAATTTTTTATATTTTTTTTTAAATGTGGCAACCCTGGCTTTCGCTACCCCTTTAAAAATTCTAACATCTCCAGTGGGAGCTTTCAAGAATTGAAAGGATTTATAGAAGTAAAAAGTGTCAACGCTGTAAAAAATAATATAATAAAAAAATATTTTTTTCAATATTACATAAAATTATGGCGAGACTTATGTAAATAATTATTCCCTTAGTATTTTTAATTTAAACTTACATAAACTTTTATAAATTTTTAAAAACGTGCAACGCTGGTTTTAACATTTTTGTATTTATCGTTTTCAATAACTACATACCTCTCATCCGTACTGATACGTCAGACGAAAGCTTTTCAGCAACGCAACGTTTTATAAAAGGTGGCAATCCTGAAAAATAAAAATTAAAAAAACAAATTATTATTTATTCCTCTATATAGTTTTTTCGCAACAATTGATTAAAATTAGGTGACACCCATACCCGAAATAATATTTAAGGAAGCAAAATTGTAATTCACATGAATTAATAATTACGTATACGCAGTGGCGAAGCATGGTGTGAACAACTAGGAGACTTTGTAATTTGTGTTTTTTTTTTTATAAATGCTGAATTATGCGGGTCCTTGATTCAGATATTTACAAAAACTTTTACTACAGCGTTCATAATCCAGACAACAATAACTTTTTACATAAAGTGTGATCCTTATCGAAGTTTCCTACTTTAAAAGAAAAAACATAGAAACTTTAAATTTATTTCTAACTTATGGTATATTGAGATGAGTATTAAAACTGCAAACTCTTTTAGAATTCAGACTAAAAGCGTTGAAAAATGTGTTGATTCCAAACTTATGATAAAATATGTAATTTTTACGCCTTTCTCTGAACTAAAAAAAAAACCTAGCAGTAAATATAAAAGCAGTAACATATTACTAAAAATTTCTCACCGAAATAACACGAACTTCCCTTACCAGTATTCAACAGAAATTAATGTTTTCACAAATTAGTATCTTGCTAATGACACGCGCCGAATAATTTGCACTACTCAAACCATTAATGGCGAATTTCCTGTGTTTTTCTTTTTCATTATAATTTCTTTTGTCTATTCATGTTTTTGCTATTCCATTGAATTCGGAGAATTGTTTCAATGCTTTGCTTTTGTTTCATTGCCAATACAGCAACCATGTTCCGCTCTGCATTCGCATATCAGTCTACCCTTTGTCTGTCGCTTCATTTTGACACATTATTATCTTAATGATGTGCCTGTCTTTCAGAAAAATACCATTTCAACGTATTGCTTTGTTTGATTTCTTTGTTTTTGCGGAGTGTGTGCGCGATTCAAGCGAAATTTTTGTGAAAAAATTATGTAAATCAGAGAAAAATTGTGTTTTTCTACGAAATAATTTTCCAACAGAATTTCTGAAATCAAGTGCAAATGAATCACCTTGTCATATTCTTAACACAAAAAAAATATCTGTTCAATTTACATATTTTCCAATTCCATTTGTTTACCGAACAGCGCTCATTATAGCGAATTTTATAGCAATAAGAAATATTTAATTTTCGTTAAAAAAAAATATGGAATCTGAAATTCAAAATAGTTAATTAAATAAAATCTGGACTTAATATAACTAGTTCAATATTGTTCCTTTTGTAACTAGTTGACAACTAGTTAAGAAAGACAATGTAATTTTAGTTAAAAATTCGGTCTATTAAATAGATTTGAGACCATATGTAAAATTTTAAATTTACAAAACAAAAACAGGTCCCAAAGTAACTAGTTCAAGATTTGATTCAAGTAACTGTTTCAGAAAATTTTTGAAATTATCATCTTTATTAAAAAAAACTGAAACTAGTACTAAAGTAACTAGTTCTATTTCG
Source organism: Bactrocera neohumeralis (assembly GCF_024586455.1). Classification (NCBI taxonomy): domain Eukaryota; kingdom Metazoa; phylum Arthropoda; class Insecta; order Diptera; family Tephritidae; genus Bactrocera; species Bactrocera neohumeralis. The sequence continues at coordinate 70,441,970 of NC_065920.1, read as the reverse complement.
ATTTGTAACTAGTTCAGGGCTAGTTATGAACTGTTTAAATTATGAAAGATAATTTAGTATGAACTTAAATAATTTTTGAAATTTTATTTAACCATAAACTGTTCCGAAAGTAACTATCCGGAACTAGTTTTCAAAATCCCTAAGTTAGACAGTGTATTCGACAAATTATTTTTTTGTTTAAAAATGAGTAAAAATTAAATAAATATTCCTAAAGTAACTAGTTCGATATTGTTCCTTTTGTAACCAGTTGAGGACTAGTTATGAAATATATTTTTATTTTAATATAATTAGTTTTGAAATTTTATTAAACCATTAACTGTTCCAAAAATAACTATAAATTTTGTGTAGTAGTTGAAGAAATTTGGGCGATTTAAAAAAACTGAAACTAGTGATTTTAAAGTCACTAGTTCTACTTTCGATTTGTAACTAGTTCATGGCTAGTTATGAACTGTTTAAATTATGAAAGATAATTTAGGTAGGTAGGTAGGTAGGTAGGAGTGCAGCCCTATCGGGCTCAATTAACACTTGATGTGCCATTTTGATGCACTGTTCGTAGAACCTATTTGTTATTGCTAAGACGTTTCACCTTCTCTTTCAAACCAATTTTTTTTCGATGAAACTACTTTATGTCCGATATGCTTTTAGTGGTAATCCATTCAAGGTTTGGTGCTATAAATGGATTCCAAGTGTTTTGTGTCGGATCTGTCTTAGAGCTGGGCATTCACAGAGAAATTTGTGGAAGATTGTTTCCTTGTTCCCTGCTACTCCGCAGCCGCGGCAGATGTCGTTGTAGGGCATAGGATGCGTGTTCCCAAATGGCCAGTGCCCTGTTGTGGTAGCTGTTACTCTGTAAATACTTATCCTTGACCTATTTAGTAAGTCGTTGGTTCTTTTCAAACTGTCATATGCTTTGGCTTTATCATTTAATTGTTTAGTTATGACGCATTTTGTGATGTTTTTCCACCTGTTATTTGCAATTTGTTGAAATTGTCTATTGATCTCTCCTTTGATTGATCCTGGCGGACTTGGTATTATCTCCGCCTCCGATTCGTTGAGGAAAGCTCCTGCCTTTGCCAACTCGTCTGCGTTTTCGTTGCCGAAAATGTTCCTGTGGCCGGGAATCCAGATTAAGTTTAGTTGGAGCTTGTCTTTTATTGCGCTTAGTGCTCTCTTGCAGTTGTGTACTGGGCTGGAGTTTGTCATGGGTTAAGACTATAGGCCAGGAGCGCCGCCTGGACACACCGTAAATATAGTTGCTTTATATTGTATTCAACCGTGGTTTTCCAATAGAGCTTCGCAGGCTTTTTCTATGCCTAGTACTTATTTGGAAGAACAAAAACAAGCCTGACTAAAGAGTTCAGCGTGGTAGACGTATAGAGAGAGTTGCCAAGATCAGTGGAGAATTGTTCCTGTTGTGTGTGCCTACTCCGCAGTCCATTTTGGACCCGTCGGTATAGACTGAGATGGTATTCTCCTCTTCTATTGAGTCTCTTCTCCATTCTCGTCTAGATGGTATCCTTACCTGGAAGTGTCTATTGAAGTCCAGCTTTGGGAGAATGTAGTCTGATTTATTAATGGTGAGCTTGTTTAGAATTACACTATGTCCATAGTTCTGCTGGTTCCAACCTCCCAATTCTTTTATTCTTGTCGCCGAAATAGCTACTGTTTTTTGAATAAAAATGTCCATTGGTAGTTGATGCAGGATCACGTTGAGCGCATCAGTCGGACATGACCTAATTGCCCCAGTAACACCCGCACATGCTGCGTTTTGTATACCATTTAATTTTTTAATGTTATATTGTTTGTTTAGCGCTGGCAAAACCATCAGAGTTCTCCATATGTAAGTATAGGTCTTATGACATTTACTTTTTTAAAGCCGTATACATCCACATGACTATACTTGGTTTGAGGCCCCAATTCTTGTTGACGATTCTCTTACAAGTATAGTAAGCCATGTATGCTTTGTTTATTCTTTTTTCTATATTTATTTTCCAGGACAATTTGGAGTCAATCTCCACCCCCAAGTATTTAACTGTGGGGGATAGACTGAAGTGTTGTACCGTTTAGTACCGGAAGAAAATTGGTATTTTGGTTCTGCTTGTGGAATAGCATCAGTTCTGTTTTGTTCAAAGGTTAACTCCTAGTCCATTGTTTTTAGCCCATAGGTTTAACCTTCGAAGATAATTTAGTATGAATTTAAATAATTTTTGAAATTTTATTTAACCGTAAACTGTTCCGAAAGTAATTATCCGGAACTAGTTTTCAAGTAGTTAGTTCAAGAAGTTGGAGCGAATTATTTAATTCTTGTCTTAAATTACTATATTGACTTTTCGTATAAAAAAAAATTAAATTCAAAAGAATTAAGTAATTAAAAAATGTCCCTAAAGTAACTAGTTCGATATTGTTCCTTTTGTAACTAATTGAGGACTAGTTATGAAATATATTTTTATATTAATTTAATTAGCTTTGAAATTGTATTAAACCTATTAATTGTTCCAAAAATAACTATCCAAATCTAGTTCTGAAGTAGTTAGTTCAAGAAGTTTGGGCGATTTAAAAAAAATGCTCATTGTTTAGGGAAATTATTTTATTCTTGCATAAATTACTTATTGATAAAAGAAAAAGTTGGAAATAAGAATTTAAAAAACATTGTACATAAGTACATATTAGGCACTTCTTTTCTATTGAATTTTACAAGTACACTTTGCTGCTTGTCTCCGGGAAATTTCTTCAAGTTCGAAAAAAATTCGAATAATTTCGATATTGGCTTTTCAGCGTTGTGAGTATGAAAAACCAAAATAAAACTAAAATTTCTAATTTTAGCCTAGCTAGAAACAGACTATTTCAAAAGTAACTAGTTATGCGGTAGTAAAAAACTATTTTTTTTTTGTTGTCCAAAGAACAAATTATATAATACACAAAATAATAAAAGCCGATATACCCCAGACATATTCCAAGCATATAGCGTGTGTGTCCAAAATTATTCCAACCTCAGAGACTAACAAGTCACGAGACAGCACACTCAGCCAGCAACAATTAAAGATCAATTCTAACGCACAGCAACAAAATACGGCCTGCAATAGCCAGCCAGACAGCTAATTTTGAAAGGCCGAACAACTGGTTACAGCTAATCGTTCGCTGCTCCATGCCTAGCGCCTTTTAAATTTCAATCAAAGACAAGTCAACGCCAAACCAACACTTTAACGCCACTCAACTCAGCTGAACTGAACTCATTCATAGCCGACAATTATAAGCCATCAACGGCAGCATTATCGAGAGGGCCGGATACACAGGCGCGCTGAGTTGAGGCGTGTATCAAAAACTAGCGCCAACGTCACTTGGGGCAACAACAAAAACAACACTAAAGCCTTATTAGTGAAGTGTAAGGTCCGAAAGGCGCTCAAGAGCTCGCAATGCGAAGTGAAAATAGTGAATTTCAAGCACACACACATATGCATTTTAGTGTTTGGATTTAGAGGTTGAGCACTTCGAATGTGCGGAGCTAACTGTACTACGCATCAATGCTCTTGACCTTTTGTTTAATGCTATTAGCTTACATGTGTTGTTGTCGTTCTTGTTCTGTGTGCCACTATTGTGGCCGCTTTGCTGTTCATTATATCTACGCATGGCTAGTCATTTCCAATGAGTGGGCCGGCAGCTATATTTCCTTTGCCACATTTGCCGGTTGTTGTTGTTGTGCTCACATGTGCATGTTGCTGCTGCTTGATAACATAGCTCGGCTTAATTACCAAGTTTTCTAGGCAGACGATTGCACAAACGGAAGAAGGATGTGGAAAACAACAGCACTCATGTGTGCCGATGTGCAATATGTGTGAGTGTATGGTTGTATGTATTTCAACACTAGAAACAAGGCAACAAGCACGGAAAATATTTAAAAAAAGAAAGATGTATAAATAGCTACATGCATGACTTCATTAATTTGGAAAGTTGCCACCTATTTAAGAATTTCAGTGTACACAAATTAAAAGTCTAAAGTTAAAATTACAAAAAACATTTGTAGGGGTCTAAAAATGGCTGTGAGATGGCTTAAAATCGAACTATTTTTTGGTAGGCTTGCCACCTGTTCTAAATTTGAAATAAATTTACTTGATGTGAATATCTAATGGAATAGTCTTGAGAGTTCTTATTTTTAAAAAATTTCTAAGCAGGGTTGGCATTGCTTAAAAATATTAAATTAAATTTGGAAAGTTGCCACCTATTTAAGAATTTCAAATTTTAGAAATTAAAATTCTAAAATGGAAATTACAACAAACATTTATAGCTGTCTAAATATACCTGTATGATGGATTAATATCGTACAATTTTTAGCAGCCTTGCCACCTGTCATAAATTTCAAATAAATTTAATTGATATGGATATCAAATAAAAGAGTTTGAGAGTCCTTATTTTCAAAAATATTTCTTAACAGGCTTGCCATCGCTTAATAATTTTAAAACAAATTTGGGAAGCTGCCACCTGTTTAAGAATTTCGAAGACTATCCTTATTTTCAAAAACATTTCCGTGCAGGGTTGTCATCGCTTAATAATATTAAAACAAACTTTGAAAGTTGCCACCTGTTTAAAAATTTCAATGTACAGAAATTAAAAATCTAAAGTGAAAAATACAACAAATAGCTGTATGATGGATTAATATCGTACAATTTTTAGCAGCCTTGCCACCTGTCATAAATTTCAAATAAATTTAATTGATATGGATATCAAATAGAAGAATTTGAGAGTCCTTATTTTCAAAAACATTTCTGAGCATGGAATAATGGATTAAAATCGATATTCGGCGATAATTAGTTGACTTTCTATAGACCTTGCTGTGTCCTCAGTATTGTCGAGCTTTTTCTTGGAATTCTTGTATGCTGTCGCTTGGTGTCAAGTTAATTACTGTGAAGGGGTCGCATCTGGCCCAACCGAACCCATTGTCGTCCCCTTTGTCTACAGTGTCGGTGTTACTTCCTGGTGGTAGCCATAAAGCGTCGATAGTGTTATTATCTTCTAGTCAGGTACCCCTCTCTCTCTATATTGCTCGCTTATGAATATCAAAGCATTTGCGACAGTAGTGCGTCAGCAGCCTTGCATCTACGCATATTGGCCTGTAAGATATTCAATTGTTTTGGAAGTCCCTATATACTGTATATTTTGCGGAGACCAGGATATGGTCGACTTTTTCGTGTTTAGCCTCTTCGGCAGCATGAGGGGGGCTTTGTGCACTCTTTAATTTGTGACCTGGTTGGCCGCATTTTAAGCAAGCATCTTGTCCGCATCTATAGTGTCCTTTGCAGTCCCTGGTGAAGTGCCCTGGCCCAAATCAGCGAAAGCACCTTTTGTGATTTTCTTTCAGTCGCAGCCTGCAATTAATCCAGCCAATTTTAATGCGTGCCTGTTGCATCAGTACGTCAGCTTTATTCTGCGCGGACGTTATATATGTACATAGTATATGCCCTTATCTGCTCTTTTGAGTTAGGTGCTGTTATGTTTATCGCCAAGTCTTCGATGGGGTCCTGTAGCGCTTCTTTTACAGACTCTGCTACTTCCTCTTTTGTTGTAATTGAGTCGTGATCTCTGATCTCTACAGTAGTTTTTGTTATAAGGTCGGCCACATTTGCAGATTTGTTAAGGGTGGTTTTGAGTGCCCCGAACAAGCTGATTTTTGAAGACTGTCCCTTTTCCAGCTCTAATAGTAGGACCTCGGCTCTTGTTTTGCGGATCTCTTTCATCTTAACCTCTTCTTTTTTAAGATCTTCTTAAAGACTTCGACGTAGCTATTACCTTCTGCTTGCTTTATGATCACGGCCTCTTATTACCGTTTGGGATTATTGTTTGTTCTCTGACTTGCAGCCATGTTTCTCATTTGTATGCGTTTTCATGTGCTAGGCAAAACTTGTTGCCACTGGCCGCCGTTTTCATTTCGTGGTCGCATTATTTCACGGAGCTCCACAGGACTTGTCGTACTCCGCTTCGAGGTTATTGACTCAAGGGTTGTGATGCGTCTACTTGGATGTCCCCGCCTTTTCTCATTTTCTGCAATGAGCCAGTTTCTGCGGTAACTCTGGATGACGTCGAGAGTTCGTCTAGTTTGTTGTGCCGTTCTTAACGCTCCTGCTGACGTTCTTCTCTTTTGCCATCGCCATCTTCATTTTTTGCACGATAGCCTTGCACTTTTCAAGGGAATCCTCTTCTTCTCGTCTCATTTGGGTAATGCATTCTTGTTTTAGTGAGTTTTGAGGTTCTCCTATAGTAGCAGCTGGAGTGATCTTTCCTTCTCCTTTTTTTTACCGATTTTTGCTTAAGTGACCGGAGTTTCTCTTAAGGCTGGATTTCTCCGGTTTTGTCTGGTTGTTTTGGAGTGACGGTGAGTGTAGGAGATCTAAGTATCCTACTGCTTCTACGGCAGCTTGACCCGTATTCCTCGTCTTAGCCATCTTTGTTTTTGTTCATTCTGTTGGGTTTTTTATTGTTGTTGCGGTGTATTCATTTGGCTCTGTTGGTAAGGCTGAGCTCAGGCTACTACCAAGGTCACAGCTTTCGGATACTGGACGGCCTACGCTAAATAGGTTAGCTGCGAATAGTAATACGCAGTTTGAACATGCAGAAAAAAACATCGGAGACCCCATAAAAAATATATATCCATGGCCAACTTGACGAGCTGAGTCAATTGAGCCATAACCCTCTGTATATACACGAATAAGTCGCTCAATTTTCGAGCTATCGATCTGAAATTTCGTACAAATTTTTTTCTCAATAAGAAGCTCCTCATACAATGAAACCACTCATATCGGACTACTATAGGGTATAGCAACATGCAAAGTGGTCGATAAAATCTCATCCTTGTACGGAAAACATTTTAATTTAACAAGATATTTTCACAAAATTTGGCACAGCATATTATCAGTAATAGTGCTACAACTTCTGAAGAAATTATTTAAATCAGACTACTATAGCATATAGCTGCCATACAAACTGGCCGATCAAAACCCGATTTTTGTATGGAAAACTTTTTTATTTGACGAGATATCTTCACGAAATTTAATCCGATATACAACCTTAATCAATCCGACTATATCTGAAAATGTTTTTTCAATCGGACTACAATAGCGTATAGATGCCATACAAACTGAACGATCAAATTCAAGTCCTTGTAAGAAAAAATTTTTTATTTGACGTGATATCTACACGAAATTTAGTTTGGTTCACAACCATAATCAACCCTATCATATTCGAAGATATTGCTCAGATCGGACTACTATAGCATATAGCTGCCATACAAACTGACCGATCAAAATCCGATACTTGTATGGAAGACTTTTTTATTTTACCTTAAAAATCATTTGATACCCTTTTATTCTATAAGAAATGCACTTTTGCAGTTGTGGTTTAAGGTTCTTTCTGTTTTTAATATTATTAATAAAAGTTATTGCAACAATTACACTTTTACCACCTTTTAGTGCTTTCGCGTGCTTTATTATACGCACCACCACAACCTCACCACAAAAACTTCGTTATCATTCCATTTGATTGACAAACATCAACACAACACATCGAAGCGAGATCACACCGGGTAGCGCCCATCATACCCATAAGCTGTATAGAGACCCTTATGTCAATTGCTTTTACCGTGCGCAAAGGCACACACACACACATACAGCACTAAGATTGCACGAGGCAATCACTTGCTTGCTACGTCAGCTGTCACCACACAGCGCGTTTCTTTTTCCTTTCCTTCACTTACCTTTTTGGCCGCAAATGTAAACGTTTCCACTAATTGAATTTTTCGCTGAGCTGGTATTTGTTGCTGTTGTTATTGCAGCTGCTGTTGATTGGCAAGCCAAGTGTGTGCTGGCAAGACCTTTAAACTATCATCTTGCTGGCGGTCTTTATGAGAGCGGTGACTGACTGCTTGGCGGCAGAATTTGTTGAGCTCACTTTATGTGCCAAGGCAAGCGCTGCTGCTTCTGCTTCTTCTTTCACCTTTTTCTTCTTCCTGCACCCTTCTCTTCTTCCTTCACCCTTTTGCTCTTTCTCCACCCTTTTCGTGCTGTCTTTTCGCTGACATCAAGTGGCCAATTATGTTTTTGTCAAGAATTTCAATGAAAAACTATTTCCACTGACTGCGCGGCAAATTAATTCAGCGTTCGCTTGCTATTTCCACGCCCTTTACCGCCATTTTTTCAACCTTTCTCCGGCATTTCTAACGCTCTACGCTTTGACTTTGTCACCATTCTTTTAGTTTACCTTTCGTGTCGCCGTTCAAGCGCAACTTTCGACTTATAATTTATGGCATTTCATAAGCGGCAAGCCAAGTGGCATGGCATTGCATACTCGCACACATACATTTATGTGTGTCTGCGTGTGCGTGAAATGCATTTCCACTCAATTCTGCTTAATCGTTTCACTTCATTTACTTATTCGTTGAAAGTTTGTGCGTTATCAACGTTTTCCTCATTTCCTTTGATCATTCATTTGCCGGCAAAACGGTTAAATGTTAGCATGACACACACACCAATGTATTAGCACACACAAAAACACACTTGCAAACACACCAACAAAATTGCACACATACTTACCCATCGCTAACTTACATATACCTCTATAATGCTTAAGCATGTGTGCCGTTGTCGCTTGCGCTGGAAATTGAAAATATTAAATTAATGTCAAGTATACGCCATGTCATCGACTTCCGCCTAAGTAGTTGACTGCTTTTGCTTATTAGCGCGTGCTTATGGCAGGTAACTTTGCTGCACAAATTTCATAATTTGATTTTCACTATTTTCCGGTATTTTACCGATATTTCTGTCAAGTAAAATTATTTATTGAACTATGCGTGGAGTCATATGTAGATGTAATTGCAGGGATATTGTTAAATCTTTTGGAATAATAAGTTTATGAAATTGGCTGACTAAGCTTATAGTGACTAGCATGAAAATTACAAATTTGCTTGTTACCGAAAAGTTTCGGTCAATAACCTAACTCTGAAGCAAATCTTAAGTATATGAGCAATTTGAAAATTTCAAAAAGCTGGCAACCTTTTCACTTTTTACCAAGCGGTTATAAAGCATTTTGATAATTTTGCCGATATTATTAAATTTATTTAATTTGTTTGAATTATTTAATTTCTTATTTTACATACATATATTTATGCTATTTTTAAGTTTGTCTAAAGATGGCAACTCCTGTAGTCTATAGTAAAGCTTATGGAAATTATAGACCAAATAATTTTTTACTGATTCATAGACATATTTCCAAACTATTGTCTAAATAGTAACACTAAGTATAATAACCAAGTTTTTTTCAAAGGTGGCAACCCTTTTCAGCTGAATTACTGTGATATATATAATATTAAAACTCAAAATAACTAAACAACATTAAAAAACACTTTTTTTACAGACAATAAATGCTATTTTCTAAAAACGTGGCAACCCTTTTCCACAAAGAAATTGTAACAGCTAATTATGAAATCACAATTTAACATAATATTCATTAATGCATAATTGTTATAATTATTATTCCATCACTTGTAAACCGCTACTTATTTGTTTGTATGTAATTATATTTTTCTAAACACTTGGCAACCTTTTTCTACAAAAAGAAATTATGATTTCTGCTTTTTGTAGAAAAAGGCTCATCCTTATTTCGCATAAAGACTAACGAGATAGATATAGTGATATATATACATATGTATATATAAATGATCAGGGTGACGAGAAAAGTTGAAATCCGGTTGAATGTCTGTCTGTCCGTCCGTCCGTCCGTGCAAGCTGTAACTTGAGTAAAAGTTGAGATATCTTGCTGAACTTTGTGTGTAGGTTTCTAAGTCCAAAAAAATAGTTCGAGTTCGTAGATAGGCGTAATCGGACCACTGCCACGCCCACAAAACCTTATTAACCGAAAACTTATAAAGTGCCATAACTAAGCACTAAATTAAGACATAAAACAGTACTTTGGCAAAGGGGATTGCAGTAGCAAAGGATACCTGTGGATAAACAATTTTTGAAAAGTGGGCGTGGCTCCGCCCTCTAGTATGTTTAATGTGCATATCTCCTAAACCACTAAAGAATTTCTACCGATAGTGCGAAAATGGATGAAATCGGATGAAAATCCCGCTCGCTCCCCATATAACGGTACTGTTTCAAGCTACTAAAAGCGCCATAAATCAATAACTAAATGCGACAAAATCGTAAAAATTTTCCGTCGGGATAGTATGATAAGGCTTTATAGGAACCAAGGTAAAAATTGGACAATGGGCGTCGCACCGCCCACTTTTTCATATCTTGGGACCCTACTGACCAATTTCGATACAATTTGGATCGAGGCATTCTTTCATATTCTCATATCAAGCATTTTGCTGAAGATACATTGTCAAATGCGAAAGTTTTCCAACAAGAACTTGATTCCTGATCGAAATAAAACAAATCGGAATAATAACGCCTACTTCCCATATAGCACAACTTCAAATCCACTTCTTTCGTTCAGTTTCCAGTACAAAAATCAAGGAGCAATTAATATAACGGCAACTTTATGACAAAAAATTGTTCAGATCCAACCAAAACATTTCAAGACTTTAGATGCCGAATATGTGGACCCCAGTATCTATAGTTGACTTTTGATCGAAAATATCGGTCAATGTGTGAGATATGCAATAGAAATTCAGACAGAATTCTTTTCATGCAGTATTATGTGTATCCAAAATGGGTGGAATCAGATCAATACTTCCCTGGGCTATACTTAATACATAGATTTTCGAACTTCCTAGTGATTTTTGGACGGATATATCGACTAATATTTGAGTAATCTCAATGAAAATTTCAGAACGTATTTGACTCATAAGAGTATTACATTGTGTCTAAAATGAATATAAGTGGGCGAAGACTTCACCTAGCCCCGTATGACTATTACCACGATTTTTGTTTTCTAACAAATCTTATGCCGAATATATACGTAGGTCAGTGTATAATTTATATAAAAAATTGCTGAGATTCCGATCCTCTGGTTGACGTTTTACATCGTAAGGTATTTCCCTCGCATTGACTACCGCAAGTTGCAAGAGTATAAAATGTTCGGTTGCACCCGAACATAGCCCTTTCTTACTTGTTGTAATTTTGTTTTTAGTGAGCCAATTTTTTTTATAAATTTGATTTTCCTGAATTAATTTCCAAATTCCCGAAAAATAAATTGTAAAAATTTTTTTAAGCAATGTGTCAACCCCATCTCTTATCTACTAAGAAAAAGTTATTGAAATAAAAGCATTATTATTAAGCTGCAGCTGCTTCTGTTAAAAAAAGGTGGCAACTCTGAAAAAAAAAAATTTTTGTTTTACATTTAAAACTATAAATATTCATTAGTGTGGTCATTTTTACGTATTTTTTTAATTTTTACGACAAGTTGGCAACCGATTTTTAGAGACTTTTCTATATACATACTTACATATGTTGGCTTATTGACATAAATTATCATATAAAGTGTCGAACCGCTTTTGAAGCCTAATAAAACCTCAAAATTGTGCTCTTTCTGCTATTCATCTACCCATTACTTGCCTGTCAAAAAAGAATCTGAAGCTTATCGCTTTTGCGTTCAATTGAGCGTTCTTTATTTGGCTAAGCAGAGATAAATCTCTACAGATGAGCTAAAAGGATGCAAAAATACTGCTTCTACAAAAATGTTAGCAGAACGAACAAAGTGTGTAGGCGTTGCATGTTTTCCCAGCAAAATCTCTAAATTGGCAGAGGCCTAAAATTGTTGTGGCAGTTTGTTATTGCTTCAAAGGCAACGCACACGCACACACAAACTAGCAATTCAGTTGCCCAGATGATTGTGCAAACAGCTTAACAATGCGGCAGTTGCGTTTGCTGCAGTTCCGGCATGACATACTTACCTCAATGCAGCAACAACAACAACTACCAAGGAGAGTATGGAAAAAACAGTTACGAGCAAACGAAATGCTTAAATTTTTGGCAAGAAAATCAACTGCAGCTGGGGAAATTTGCAAAATTTGTTTTCATTGCCGATTTTGTTGCTATGCTGGACTGGAAAATTTGGAACAATGCGTACAACAACTAGTAAGAATACTCAAAGAAAATATGGTTGCGCCACTTTGTTGCCTGCATTAATTTGCATTTCGGGCTTTGCCAGCTTTACAATTCCCTGCAAGCGGCACTCAATTTTTGATACATCTGCTAATGTTTAGGTATTTGTTGTTATTTTTGTTGGATTTATAACTCAATCGCACAAACGTTTAGCGTTTGAAGGGAAATTTGCAAGCAAACACAGCTGATTCGCCTTGGAACAGTGGTGCCTCATTGCAAATTTGCGGCAAAGTTACTTTGATGGGCTATTGAAACGATGCTAAAAGCCTGCGGTGAAAGGTCAAAATTATTAGTGAAATGTAACGGCATTTCTTCTCTTTATGTGCAGCGCTTTACAGCGTTCAGCTGTTAATTTGAGGAAAGCTATTCATTTGCCGCAAGTTGCAAGTTGCCGGAACGCAGCTGCCTGCTAAAATGCAATCAAAGTTTTGCCCTTAGCTGTTGCTATGAGAGAAAGTTTGCACTGATTAGGAGTCAGCGGGAAATTATGAAGGGATTCATGAAACTTCTTTCATATAGAATAAGAAGCAATTAGTTCCAGAGAACAACATTCCATTACATTGAAGCGTAAAATATGAAAAGTAGTGAAATTTGAAAAGCAAAAATATGGAGGAGAAATAACCAAGATTAAGGATTGAAGTTTGAAAGCAAGAACTGGCAAATAATAACCTCTTCACAGCATAGACAATAGACAAGCAAACTTCTTCTTCGTTATTGGCGTAGACACAACAGCGTGCCAGTCGTTTCTTCTTTTCGCTATATGGCGCCAATTGGATATTCCAAGCGAAGCCAGGTCCTTCTCCACCTGGTCCTTCCAACGGAGTGGAGGTCTTCCTCTTCCTCTGCTTTCCCCGGCGGACACTGCATCGAATACTTTCAGAGCTGGGGTGTTTTCGTCCATTCGGACAACATGACGTAGCCAGCGTAGCCGCTGTCTTTTAATTCGCTGAACTATGTCAATATCGTCATATATCGTAGACGAGCAGACACTGTTGCCAATTTTAGCTTAGTTAGCTACTCATTTGGTTTTATACAACTTATTTTGCTATACGTATGCCTGACTAGTTGGTGGAACAACTACTGATTATTTCATAAAGGCTATAAAGTAGAAAGAATAGCTGATGTGCATAAAATAAAGCTTTTGACCTCTTTTGAGCAAAGATGAGAAAACAATGTTGCTAGTTTTTGCTCGGTTAGCTAAGAATTATTACGCCCTAAGTATGCCTGACTAGTTGGCTGAACAACTCCGAATTACTGGATATAAGTTAAAAATTAGAAGGTCTTGTCCAATTATTAATATAACATCTCGTGAAGATATTCCTGCAAAAAAACAGTTTTCCATATATATAGTCAGCTTGTAAGGTAGCTATATGCTATAGTAAACAACTTTTTTGAAGATTATGTCGGCCTAAACAACAATTTGTCTCAAATAACCTAGACATTTTGTTCAATAAAAGAGATTTCCAAACAAACACTTAAGTACGATCGTTCATTTTATATGGCGGCTATATCCTGCAGCTAACCTATGTATATCGACGGTTCCGAAAAATGAGTAGCTTCTTGGAAAGAAGAAATGCGTGCAAAAATTCAGATCGATATTTTAAAACTTGAGGACTGCCTCATATATTTACAGACGTGCAGACGAACAGAGCAATGGAAATGACTAAATCACTTCAGCTTGACACGCTGATCATTTCACAGGGTCTCCAACATTTTCTTTGAATATTGAGAACTTTGTGGCTTTGTGGCCTTTTTAAGATATGAAGCTAGGCCATAGAAAGTTTTTATCAGTAAACTTTCCTATAAGAGTCAGTTTATGCATTCTATGAACCTGAAGATCATGTCAACCACCATATTTAAGATTTATTAAAAATTAATCGAATAACACTTTCTGCCAATACAATTGATTATAATTTACGACATTGCTTAAAATTTAGAAACCAAAAACTTGGGACAAGCTGCTAGGTACTAGAAATTGGATTAGCCCCCCTGGGTACTAAAAACAATATACCAAAATTTTTGACTAATATATCTAATAGATGTATATAGAGTTGCAAACTTCCAAAATTTATCCACTCAGTTCAATCAGCTCATCATCATCAGTTATCATTATTTATTTATTATTTTATGTTTAAACGCGACCCTAGCCCTGGAACCGTTTCACATACTTTCTAGGTAGGCATGGAAGGAAAACTCTGGTTGGAGGACGTAGAAGTAGATAGAGTTTTTCTGTAAAAGTTGAATAGCACAAAAAGAGAAGGGAGTGTTGATATTTTTTACGCTTAGATGAAAGTTTATCAAGGAGAACCCTCCCCACAAATCTGCACTATCAGGAACTATCCATTAACTCCAGTTTCAGGCTTTGTAACCACTGCAGTATCTTCCAAGTAGAAGAGACCGCCATAAAGGTGCCAGTAGAACTATTGCTCTAAATCGCAACCTGTTTCAGAATGGGAACGGTTGAATGTGCCCTCAAGACTAGTACTATTTAACTTCTTACAACAAGCATCGAGTTATGATACGATTAGACCGGTTTGCTTGGCCACAGCGGTATTGCAATGTTAATTAGCTTGCTAGGACAGGGACTACTGTCTCAATAACTGCCGAATAAGAAGAGGCTGGAGCATCGTTGACTTCTTGTGGTTCGCTGCTAGTTTGATGGGCTTCAGACTACCTCAGCAAGCATTGGTCAGCTAACAGCAGTTGTGCAGTAACAAAGTCCCTCTGGTCCAGAGTAAATTATAAGAGATCTAATGAACTATTCGCTCCGCGGAAAGTCCTCCTTTCAATGGTTGTAGAAGGTTTAACTGGACACTATTCGATAGAGATAATGGTAGGATTCAACATTTTAGCGGTTGCCAGTTGCATCAGCTGTTTGGAAGAAGATGAGATAAAATCTTCTCAACACTTCCTCCTCAAGTGTCTCAGCTTTATCAGATTAAGGCAAAAATACCTCGGATTTCTTACTTTAGGACATTCATGTGAAACAGCGGAGATGTAAATAAAACACTATAAAACAGAATAATTCTCTCATCTATTATAGAATTCTTGCTAGAAGTCTTAGAAGAAAAATAGTACTTACGAGTACTGGTTGATAAGAGTGGTTCTGCGTTAGAGAGCCGAAATTATTTACGACCTGAAAGTTATGACTATCAACAGTGACTAGTGTGCCAAGTCGGAAATACGATGACTATTTTTGTTATGTTAGAACATATTTTCTCTTGTCCTGGTCATAACCTTACAAAAGCGCTTCGCTTACTTATTCAGTCTGGAGAAAGCAGATCAGGTTATTGAATCCAGAAACTGCTTTAAAATCTACGAAGTGTTGGTGCGTGTCTAATTTCCTTTTCCATAATTTAGCGCATAGCAAATATGTGTTCAATTGTGGATTTTTCAGACCTCAAGCAACACTAACAAGGTCCCATCAATATGTTGACGATGGGCTTCCGTATTTCATACACTATACGTACGCTCGCTAAGACCTTATATGCGATATTAATGAGCTTTATGCCACTGTAATTGGCACAGATTGTGATGTCGCTTTTTTGTGGATTGCGCAGAGCACACTTAGATTCCAATCGTCGGGCATGCTCTCATACGATTATCTCCTGCAAAGAAGCGTAGGTATGAACCTTGTCGAATCTTTGTCGCCGTATTTGGATAGCTTGGCCGGCATTCCATCGGTCACTGTCGCTTTGTTGTTCTTCAGGTGAGTGATTGCTATTCGAACCTCTTCATAATAGGCAATGGAAAGTCCGCTAAATCGTCATCGATTGGGTATTCGGGTTAGCCAACTTTAATGGCGATGTTACACACTAACTTAATATTATCTAATAGTTTTAATTTTTGAAAAATTAAAGAGAATAGAAATGTAGAGACAGAAACAACTAAATATTTAAAAATATTACAAAGAAATTAAAAATAATATTCAAAAAATGTGAAAAATATTGTGTGAAGTAAGTTAGTTGTAATTATAATTTTAATAAAAATGTTGAAAATATTTTCATAGAATTTTCACCATTAAAGGTCTGTATATATGTAGTTTCATTTATATTTTTATCAAAGCAAAAAATAAAATTGTATTGAAAATTCAACGATTTTCCCTGTTCAAAATGCTAATTTTCATTCTCTTCTGATTACGTCAATTTAATTTTTCTCCTCTGCATTGAATATGCAAATCCGTTTAGCGAAAAGCAATGTGAAAATATTCAATAATATCGCATTGCATGCATACTGCACTTCCCACCTTTTCCGCCAACAAGGCTCCTGCATAATCATGCGTATTAAATGTATCGATCAATATTAATACGAGATTTGATTATTTTGCTTTTAATGCGAAAACATGTAAACAAATTTAAATCGCAAACACAAATAGTCGCTAGTCAGCATTTGGGCAGCATACACGCACACACATACAGACGCACGGACGCATTTTCATGCATGCAAGCCATTTGTACATTTATAAATTACGTATACGCAGCGTTGTGCCACACAGTGGAACCGCACCACCGCACACAGTTAACTGTATTAAAGTGAAAACAAGGAAAGTTGGCAATTGCCAAATGTTTATTAAAATGCGCACAACAGCAACAACAACAACAACAATAAAATGTGTTTTAATTTGAGCATATGTAAATGGTTATAAGCACATAACAGTTAAATATTTGCATAAATGTTTGTGCGGGTGTGCGCGTGTGGCATATGTTCGAAATTTGCTTTTATTTACAAATAACCAAATGAATATTTAAATTTGTACAAGTAAATTTTGTGTTATGATTGTTGACTCGTTTTTGTGCTTGTGTGTTTACGCTCCATAGTTTTGTTTTGCTTACATATTTGCTGCTTGCATTGTTTTTGTTTCCAGATTTTGTGCAGCAATAAGAATGAAATGCAAATAATTAATTGACAAATTTTATATGGAAATGTAAAATAACAGCAATTATTTGGAGAAAAGTGTAGCTTAGAGATACAAGAAAAATTTTAAAACGAAGAGTGAAGCGTGTGCGAAGGGTGTAAAAGAGTATGGTTAAAGGTCAAAGTTAACATTAAAGCTTTTGCTAAAAAGGAAATAAATGCCAAAAGAGAGCAAAAACGTATTTTTGAAAAGTCTACAAACATCAAAGTTTATAATTTATTACTTATTTATAAAATAACATGATGAGAAACCAAAAATATTAATTTTGAGAAACTCTCCAAAGTCTCCACAGCAGCAAATTGTACATGATTTTATTACTTATATGCACATACACTTATAACATAGCATTATGACAAACCGAAACTATTAATTTTCAATAACTTTCCAAAGTCTCCACTGCAGCAAAAACTATAAGTTTCGTATACTTCATAGTTTTAAACAAAAGATCAGAGACAGCAAAATTTAAGCAGCATATTTCAAGAATCTCCAAACATTAACTTGCACGAATTATGCACGAATTTTTGTATAATACATAACAAACCTCAATTAAAAAGTAAAAGTAAGAGTTTTTAAAACTTTACAAACTGCACACTGCAGTAAAAGCCTTTAAAATTGTATGCCCAAATATTTGAAACGACACATACATACACATATTTCATAGAAATTTTAAAAAATTTATATATGTACATACAAACATACATACATATGTCTGTATGTATACGCATACATTGTATATGTATGAATAATTTAAGCCAAGTAGAATAGTTTAAACAATATACATACGTATACATATATGTATGTACATAATTTGGCAGTCTCCACCATTTTTTTAAGGCATGTAACATTTTTTTATTTGTTATGAGCACTTAAATTATGCAGAATTCACCACTTCAATTCACTTTAAGAGCAAAATATGTGAAATCGAACAATATTCAAACTCTACACTACAGCAAAATACACTTAAAAACCATTTTAAAGATAAAAAACTTCTCTATCCGAAGAACTGACATTTTAATTACGTAAAATATCAAAACCAAAAAGTCTCCAAAGTCTCCAAAAATTTAAAAAATTTTACAAAAATTTTTAGTTTACAATTTATTAAATATTTGTTCGTTGCCATAAATTTAATAAACATCAACTTAATAAATGTCGTACATATCAACATCAAAAATAATTCATATTATTGACTAACGTTCCGTGCTTATTTATCTACTATTGCATACGCAATATTTGTCCTAAATTTCGTTTAGTTTTCACTATTGCCGTTTAATATTGTTTTTATGGCTTTCAATTATACAGTTTGTTATTGTTTGCAGGCGATCGAATTGATTGCATTACAGGAACTGAAATAGCCATTCACCGTGTACGCAACCAAGCATATGTATGTGTGTACAATATATACTACTTACATACGTACGTACATTTTTATATTTATATACATATTTTGTATAATAGAGATTAACGTGCACGCGCATGGTTGCACACAATCATAACTATAAACAAACATTAGTGCATACATTTTGTTGTTTATTTCCCAAAAATTATTCCAAATTTATTTTCAGTTTCAATGAACCTTAGAGACACTATCAGCTGCATTTACTATATGGACAGCAAAATTTGCATTCCTAAAATATGTCACTTGATTGTTTTTCAATTTGCGGTAGGGCTGCTGATAAACGATATTATGCATTGAAATTGTAAACTACTTTAATTGGATAATTCAGTGGCAGTAGAAGTATATGTATGTTATGCACAAATTTTAGTAAGCAAAAATTGTAGTAAGTAAGGAATAAGTATGGATATAAGAGAAATCTGAGAAGTTTCTACTTTTTTCTCGTGTAAAATAAGTATATGTATAAGTAACTTTTTCTTAAAAATATCGGTCTTTACCAGCACGATAAGTGATTTTGTAATTTTTTCAAAAGTCTCCAAAGTCTCCACAGCTTTAACAGCTTTGTGTTTTTAGCGTGAAAAAGTGTGGTAACTGCAGAGGTACACATACTCTACATTTTTAAAAGTCTCCACTTTTAACATACGCATATATGAAGCAATTATCTTAGAAGTCTAAATTTATCTAAAAATTAAAGAACCACGTTGGGTTTTCTGAAATATCTTCGTATATACTGTCACGAAAAGTAAATTTGAAATTTTTCAAAAGTCTCCAAAGTCTCTACAGCTCTAAATTCTATTTTTTTTTAACGTAAACATAGTGTTGTGACGTAAGAAGTATACATACTTTACAATAACAAAGCCTCCACTTCTAATGGTTATATGAAGAAGCAAACTATATTAAAATATTAATTTGTCTAAGATATAAGGAAAAACGTTGCGGTTTCTTAATAATGTTGGTATTTACCAGCACCATAAGCGATTTTTCAAGTTTTTCAAAAGTCTCCACAACTTTCATTTCTCTAGTTTTAGCGTAAAAGTATTGTGGTGACGTCAGAAGTATGCATACTTTAAATTTTTAAAAGTCTCCACTTCTAAAATACGGTTACAAAATACGTTAATTGTATTAATTTATCTAAAAATTTAAGAAAAACGTTGGAAAATAAATATGACGCAAGCTTTTTAAAACTCGACAGAGTCTCCAATAAAAAATATGCATATATCTTAATAAACTTAACTTTACGCTCCATATATTTTAATGAATGATGGTTCACTTTTCAAACAATGTTGAAGAACTTAGAAATGAAATCATGGATATTAATATCTGGTATATCTACATGAACATGCATACATACATACATGTATGTACATATATACACAACATATTTACATATCTCTTTTATATAACTATAAACGCCTTCATATACGACACAAATAAAACCACCGAAGTGTAAGTAGCACAAACAGCAATGTAACTCAATTACTCATAGCAGCAAACGGATCTCTACAAACATGCCACTGTTTTCATTTTGCATTTTATCTACATTTTGGTGAAAGACATTTGTGCCACGTTATGTGGTACTTGTGACAACATAAATGACAGCGGTGACAAACACATTTGCGCAAAGATAAACAAGCTCCACACAGAGGTGAACACACATGTACGACTACATTCGAACACTACATGCGCCGAGTTTTCTGAATTATGCGCATAGAAAGGCTTCGAAATGCGAAGAAGACACAGTTTGTTTACTCCTTAAATAGCACGCAAAGGTATTTTTATACTCTGTCAGCAAGTGCTACCTGAATTGCGTCTGTGTGCGAGTGTGTGTATATGTGATGAAATAAATTTTCATATTTCTCGATGTATTTGTGGCTGAACATCTCAGCTGCGGCCAACTACACAACGCATATGCATTCTCGAAACAAGTTGAAGAAGAAGCATGACAAGCCAGGTTGAATCGTGCAATGACAGGTAAACAGCAGGTAGAAAATGCACCGAGGTGTGTTGCTGAAAGCATGAGATTGTCTGACAAATGTGGCGTCAGCTGCGCAAGTGCTCAGCTGCTGAGAGGTCATAGAGGCGGCAACTCGCCTGACTGCTCCTTTATTGGTGATACGCGCTGGCAAAAGCGCAGGCAAAACAGTGTGCATGTTGGGCGCATGGCGACAGACACGTATAACACATGTCAGCGGTTCTTACTGTGACAAGTGTCATATGCGGCATGGCTTTGGAATGCAGGCAGAGTGAAATTATCGAGTCAAAGGAACAGAATACAGGTTTGCGAAGGAAACGTAAATTTGTTGGAAGTCTCCACAAATAAAAAATAATTTGAAAAAACGCTATATATTTTCCGGAAGTTAAAATGCATTTGCAGAGCTTTATAAGTAATTTTCAAAAAGTCTACAAAGTCTCCACAAAAAAATATCTTAAAATATTTTATAACTATATCAGGATCCAAAAATATATTTGCAGAGCTTTGATAATTTTTTTTTGTTTTAGGTCTAAAAATATATCCACATATTGAAATTTGATAATTGGAAGTAAAAATAAATCTTTATAAATTATAAATTCCATAAAAAATATCTTAAAATATAATTATAAATTTTCTGAAACTAAAATATATTTCCACAGCTTTATTATTTTTATCTACAAGGCCTCCAAAAATATCTTATGTACATATGTATATACATACATACATACATATATACATACATATGTATGTAAGTATGTATATGTAATTAATCATTTTCTGGAGCTAAAACTTTTTTGTTAAGTCTAAAAATGTCTCCATTAACAGAAAATTTTGAAAAAAAATATATATATTTGCTGGAACTATTCCTTTTTCTTAAGAAGTCTACAAAGTCTCCTAATAAAAAAATATTTTTCAAACTTATACATAAGTTATCAATTTTTCTAGTATTAAAAACACATCTTTAGTGCTTTCCAAAAAGTTTTGAAAAGGTCCAAAAACTCTCCACTAATGAAATATATTTTGAAAAACCTTTTTTTTCGACATTTTAAGGCACTTTCTCAAAACTTTTCGTGTAATTTAACAAAGTATGGTTTCCTGAAAAGTCTCCACTTTTACTAACTACATTTTAAGAATTCTATTAGCTCATTTATGATTATTTTAACCTTTTTACGGTCTACCACAGACAAAAATTAATATCAAATGTTGTTTCTTTTTATTTAATATTTTTGAACCACAAGTCTCCATTAACCTCTTATGAAGTTTTTATATTAATATTTTGCTAACTTTTTACATTAAAGCAATACTAGTGGTCAAATAACATAATTACACCATTTATTTAAAATCTATTATACATAGCCCTAAGTACTAAACAATTTCTACAAACCGCCAAACTTCACATAATTGTTGCTTATATACCCACGGCACACATTAAAATGACATAACAATGTACCCAGTTACTAATTTGGCGTTTTTTGAAAAGTCTGCAAAGTCTCCACTGTTGAAAAATGTATACAAACACAAATCTATTAAATGAAAGTGTTTGAAGAAAGCGTTCATAGTCTCCAAAAGAAAAAGTTGCCAAAATAAACGCAAATTACACTTAAGCTGACTCATAGGCGGACTTGTAAGAAGCTATAAATTATTTAAAAATATTATTTTATCTAGAAAGTTTATTCTTATAGGTCTCCACAAATATATTTAATTATTTCAATTTATCTGGGGTTGAGACTTAATTCTTTATGCACCCATATAAAAAACCCAAAGAAACATTTTAATTCTTATTTTTAATCTCACGTATTTTACTGTCACTCCTCCACCTACTGCTAGCAGGAAAAATTAAAACAACAACTTGTGTCAGCAAGACAATGTAAGAAAATTCCCAATGGAAATTAAAAATACAATTTCCGTGACATTTTCTTTTTATTACCCAAATGCCATGTCAGTTGAACAGAAGTAAATGTTTATTGCCTTAAATGAGGTTAAAAGAAATGTGCAATCAGAGCTCAGCGGATGGCAAATGAATGGCTTGTAAGTAAAGAAAGAGTGGAGAGAAGGTAAAGCAAATGTTACGGCGCACAGGTGCAGTGAAAATCGGTGTTGTATGGTGACAAAAATGTTGAAGAAGAAGCTAAGAATATTTTTAATGCAACTTAATTGCCTTAAAGTAAAAAAAATTATCAGTTAAGTTTTTACAAAGTCTCCAACCAGCTCAAAAATATTGTATAAGAAACTAAAGCTGCGAAAAATTTATTGAATATTCGAAATGGTTACCCAGACTACCATAGCGTCATTACTATTTAAAAACAAATTTTGAAATTATTTGTTTAATGCATTTTGCAAACTCTCCACATTAATTTTTTAATATTGAGAAAGCTTTTCTTGAAAATTTTCAAAGACTCCGCAGCATTCTTTTTATAATAAATAAACTTTTTTGAAAATTTTCAAACTCGCCACTGTAAATTTTTTGTCTTGAAGAAGCTTTTTGATATAATTCAAAGTAAAAGCAAAAATTTTTCTTCTGGTAAATAAACTTTTTGAAATTTCTGAAACTCTCCACTGTAATTTTTTTTGCTAAAAAGCTTTTTGATTATTCAAAGTTCACACAGCAATTATTCTTACACTGAATAAACTTTTTTAGATATTTTTCAAACTCTACACTGTAAAATTTTTAGGTTTAAGAAGCTTTTTGGTATTATTTAAAGTCCACACAGCAATTTTTCTTATGGTGAATAAACTTTTTTAATAGTTTTGAAAGTCTCCACAATAATTGTTCTTATATTGAAGAAATTTTGTGATTATTTTTCTTTACTCTTCCTTAAAAGAAGCATGCTTCGTATTCTTAGTGAAGCTTTTCAAATAAATAAAAATCGGAATCTCTCCAATTCCATTTAAGCACTTAAATCGCTGCCAAATGTGATTCCTACGCAGAGCAAATCGCAAATCCTTATCATTTTATCTAATTTATACTTTTATCGCACATTGCGCATGAAAAGGAAAAGAAGAAGCAGCAGCAGTGAACGATATCACATTAAACTCGTCTATACTGACGCATTTGCATGCAAAAAGGATTCGCAAATTACAGTTCATGCCATGAATTGGCGAATAGAAGATGTCAATACACTCGTGTGTTCTCATATGTGTGTCTGGCTGTGTATGTGTATGTATGAACTGAAGCTTTGCCATTTAAGGCGTACATTCAACTTTCACCTTCCAACCGACTGCAGTAAAGCGAAAAAAATGACGGGAACAAAGCAAATTTAAATCTCGGATATGTAAAATTTAAAATCCCGACAACGCCCGAAGGCAAATAAGTGGAAAATAAAATATTGTCTTTGTAAGGCATGCGAGTCTCGGTGTTTGTTGTTGGCAGCCAACAGTTGTCTACTGGAATGCGTAGGTGACAAATGACGTATTTTTATGTGAGTGTGTGGTTGTGTGATATATATAGTATGCATATTTGTATGTATGTGTACATATGTATATGTAACTTGCTATGTGCCTGTAGTTGAAATATTGCTCTGTTATAGTAAGCCAATTGCTATAAAATTGAAATCAATTCAATTAAAGTAAGGAAAACTGTATGTATGTGCGTGCATTAGGGTGGTTCAAATATGTATGTAAGTTTTATTAGTATGACACTTTCTGGTACAAAAAACGTTCATATGCTGTTATTGGACAAGTCAACTAAATTTACGTGAGTAAAACATAGAAAAATTATATATTGAAAGAAACTAAAAAAGTTGACAGCTGTCAAACAACATATGTTTTCATAAATTTTCTAAATCTCTTTTGCAATTTTTATTGGTCTATTACGACAGTAAAATATGTTTAGTGGCTTAAAGTAAAGAAATTGGTATAAAAACGAGTTTTTAAGAAAGCCAACGCCTAGAGGTATGCTATACGTTATTATTTAAGTTTATCTTGAGATATAATGAACTTGAAAAAGAAGGAGATAAGGACTGGGATGATCACAGTACCCACGATAGTAGATAGCCTATTGGCAATATTTTTTGATTTGTTGTGATTTGATTTTTTGCGAAACTAAGTTTCAATAAAGGCCAGAACTTTTCTTACATCAAGTTTTATAAAGAAAAATGTAATCATCCAAAATATGATATCCCGTATTCGTTTCTTATATCCCAAAAAATTATTATATACATAAAATTAAGAATTCTTCTGAACCCTAAAAATATGCTAAAATTTTTAAACTTTTGATTTTACTCAAAATCTCAAGTACGCTAGGAGGCGAAGCAAGTTTAAGATCGAACCTAATCTCAAATACATCAACTATAGTATACTTTGCGACAGAACTGTTCTGACAGAATGGGAAAGTGCAAAGGCACATCGGAAAGTAAATAGGGGAATCTCGCAAGGTAGCGTCCTTTCCCTTTTCTAGTTTCTAGTGGTGAAGTAATTTTATGAACAAGGCTGCCAGTGGTTGCCTACGCAAACGAAAAGAAAAGGAAAATTTCGAACACCGCTTACGATCTTACCAAAGGGTAACTAAATATGGTTGCCAAGTGGCCATAGGGACATAGATTAGCCATAAATCCAAGCAAAACTGAGCTAGTCTTATTTATTAGGAGATACTACATGTCTGAAACTACTCTCCCTTTTTTGGAAGCCTCTATTCTTCAACCGCTAGACATTTTGAAATATTTTAGGCTTATCCTTGATAGGAAGCTCTCATCGAAGACAAACAAGGAGGCTAGAGTGAGAATGGCATCGGTCTCTTCATATTGTTTTAGAGGAGCAATTCGGAAGGAAGCGGGGCATCTCATCAGAAGTGCTGTTCTGGCTCTATGAAACCGTAATCAAGCCAATAATGTCGTTCTCTGGCAGAGAGTGCGTGAAAAAATCACACTATCTAAGCAGCTGTAGCTTTTTGAAAGAGCGGCCCTGTTGCTGTTGTTGTAGCGGCAATATTCTCTGCCGAGTTGACAGTCCTTGGTGGAATAAAAATTTGGGGTCCATTCCGATTACGTAGACCCGACTGTCGTGGTGAAAGCATTCCTCATCGGCATTTGTGGTGCACTTAGGACTACCCCAACAATGACACTCAATGACATTATATTTTTTGCACCTGTAGACAGGTGGATGGTAGGTGCTTGGCGTTCAAATCTGCTATTAGACTTAGGGAAGCTGTGTATATGATAAGGGCACACTGAAATTCTACGCTGCTAACTACAAAATCCTACAGAAACCTACAAAATATCAAGTTAAAGGAACTTTGAAAATTGCAATTTCCTCAAAGGAAAGGAAATATTTATAAGCCATCCTCCGCGAGTAACAAGTAAAGAGTTAGTTAAATTACAACAACAACACTCTATCTCACCGACAGACAGATGATATAAGTTTTTTACCTTCATTCTGAGTAATATAAATCATATCTGCCGTGTGTGCGTTGGCGTATGAGTAACCTAACTTATTATTGCTACTGTCGCCTGCTCCTTGGAGAGTAACGCTGCAGGGTGCACGTAAAAATTTTAACACAATAATAAAAAACTGTAAAATAGAATAACAAGGCATGTTGTTGAGAAAATTGTCGTTCGCATAGACACCTTGGGGGCAACACGAAGAATTACTATGCGACAGCGCGAGCGACTGTGGCGGCGACAAGATATGACGTATTAGCTCGGAGAGACGTGCGTATATACATATATGTATGTATATGTTTACAGCTATGTGCATAACTAAACAGAGCGCTGAACTGCCACATTTCGACATTTTCAAAGTGGATTATGACGTCAAAAGTTATAAGCATGTGTGTAAGTGTGTGTGTGTGGTAGTATAACAAGGCGTTGCCAAGGCATAAAAAATTATGTACACATTACATATACTATATATGTATGTACATATACAGCATATACAAACTGCCACACGTTCTTTAAGGTAGCAATTTGATAAAGCACAGAAAGCAACAGAGTTGAAGCTTGCTGAAATTCTACGGAGAATATGTGCACCTTAGCGGCGTATATGGACATTTAGTCACGCACAAAGCACACAGGAGACAACGCATGCGGAAATGTAATAAATGAAAAGATTTCGTGCGAGTAGATACATGCGGCAGACAGACAAAGTGACGAGCCAAGGCAAAAAACGACTAGACACACAAAGCACAGGGTGTAATTTACAACGATACAGCAATTTTTTTGAAGTGGGAAGAAAAGAGCGTGAGAAAAATAACAAAAATATGCAATTTTTTAGTTGAAAGCATTGAGGAAGAGCGAATTTAAAATATATTGAATGCCTTGAAGTAAGGAAATTGATATAAAAAGGGTTTATAAGAACGTCAGTGCCTAAAGGTATGCTATAGGTACGTTTACTTTAAGTGATAATCCGCTCAAGAAAGACGGCGACTATGACAGTAATCGCACAAGGAACTGAGATACTGGATATGCTCCTTAAAATATAATTGGAATTACAGAGTTTTAATTTTTTGAAAACCTAAATTTAAGCAGAGGTCAATACATTGTTAATATTTCAACACCAGAACTCTTAGCAGATCATAATTGTGTACAGAACAGCATGACTCTCTTGAGTGTTCTACTATTATAACGGCAATGTTAATCGTTTCTTACTTCCTAGACTAATATAATGTGTAAATTTGAAAGTTCATATTTCGCGCTTAAAAATGTGCTACTATTTACTCGAACCTCATGTACGACTCCCTAAGGTAGGCTACGATCGTACAGACTTCGCATTAACTTTCTTTTCTTCGAAAGCAAAATTGTAGAAACCAGTGAAACTTCGTCAATGACCCAAGGGCAGGAGTCGCTACCACTATATTTGATAGTCTCTTCGAAATATATTTAAATTTGATTATATCTTATTTACTAAAAACCGAAGTTCCTTTATTGGGTAAAAATATTGTAAAAACAACAGCAGAACACTTCTCAAATAATTCCTTTGTACAGAAATGTATGACTTCCAAAAGTGCATATGATACGCTTACCTAAATAATGCTTTCCGTTTCTTCCTTGCCCCATAATACCTTTATACGTAAAGGTTAAAGTTCATATTTGGCGCTTAAAAGTATGCCACCATTTTGGACAAAAATTGATTTACTCATATGATTGGAAGAAAGTTTTGGACGATGAAGCCAAAACTAATCGCATGCTCGTTGTTGCTGGAAATGATCATTTCGGATGAGAGACAGGCTATATTGATATTTTGGAGGCCTCATACCTGCCAGGCCAGGAACATTTCGGAGGCGAACATGGAAAAAGAGATAATTTCAAGCAGGATAACGATCCAAACTGTCAAAGCTTTTTTTCTCGCTGATTGGAAAAATCATAGCAGAGCCGGAAAGTAGGCTTCAATATAACCTTAAAGTCATTTGAAAAACTTTGCCTCGATGATATTCAAATTGAAACTTATTTTTATGATTATTAAGCGTAATTTAAGGGAAAATAGTACGATTTTTGAAATTTAAAGTCTCCAATTCCCTTAATTTTCTTTAAAAAAAATCTAATTTTTCTAAAAATATTTCATATTAAAATAAATTAAAATTTATTTAAAGTTATAATTAATTAATTTTTTAATTAAAATTATAAATTTAAATTAATTAATTAAATAAAAATTAACGTAGCAAATTAAAATTTAAAAATTATCAATTTAAAAAATTAATTAATTAATTTATAATAATAAAAAAAATTTATAGGGAACTAAATTATAAATTTAAAAAATTAATTTATTAATTAATTAATTCTTAATTAAAAAAACTTAAAAAACTAAAATTAACTTAAATAAAGAAATTAATTAAAAAGTTAAAAAAAAGATGTTTATTAATTAAAATAATAAACTTAAATAAATAAATTAATAAAAAAGTTAAAAAAAAAATTGTAATAAAAAATTAATTAATAAATTTCAATTTATTTAAAAAAATTTTAAATTTAAAAAAACAAAAATAAAAAATTAATTAAAAATTAATTTAATTTATTTATTTTATTTTAATTATTTATTTTTTAGTTAATAATATTTTAGTTTTAATTTTTAAATTAATTAATTAATAAATAAAAATTAAATTAAATTAGTTTTTGAAATTAAAAAAAATAAATTAATTTTTAATTTTAAAAAATTTTAATTAAAAAAAAATTAAATTTAAAAATTAATTAATTTATTCTAAAATAAATTAATTATTAAAATTAATTTTTAAATAAATAAAAAAATTAAAAAATTGATTTATTTATTTAAGGTTATAATTTAATCTCATAAAATTTTCTAATTTTAAATTTTAAATTAATTTAAAAAATTCAAAATTAATTTATTTAAATTTTATTTATTAATTTTTTTATTTATACACAGCTAAAATAACATTGACATCAAAACAACAACAATGCAACACTGATGACAGTCAAAACATACAACAATTCATATCACTAACATACATATACATATCTATATGTATATCAACAGAATCGGCATTAATATACATATATGTATGTTAGTGAATGCGCAAATTTTACAATAAAAGTGAGTTTAACTACAGTCAATCGTTCAAATACATTAACATACAAAATTGTGCTGATATTTTCAATTTCGCAACGCGATTTCCATATATATTGAAGTGCGCCGCATAATAAAAACAAAATCACAAAATGCATGTATTTGTGTATGTGTGTGTATACTCATATTAAATACATCCAACTTTTTTTCTCAAATTTCTATAAACTTTTTGAACGTCAACAGTTTAGTTCCATTTCCTATTACCATTTCCTAAACCACTTGAAGGATTCGGCATTACAGCCTTCAGCTTTCACTCAACTTTTCCCCATTTACAGCTTGGTAACCAGCTTGGCCAACACAAGTGGCTTGCTGCGTCACATAGCAAGAACTTTCCGTATCATCTTACAGCGCTGGCAAACTCTTACGCCCAACATCTTTGGCGTTTGATGCTTTGGAAGCATTCAAGCATTGGAAATCATGAAGATTTCGTTGGGCTTATGGGTAGTTTTACGCTTGCCTTATTTCCATAAAAGGAGAGTCTACTGCACACACACATTCAGGCAGACACATTTTCTCAGATTTAACCACAATATTTGACTGTTAGCGTGCGCGTGTGTGAGGCTTTCACTTCGCATATTTCATAAACTTCTCACTTTGAAGCCTTCACTCAACTTCGGCCGGCGCAACTGTCAAACTGAAGGCGTTGTCCTTGAGCAGCTGCGCTACTTCTGCTCGACTACATTTTGCAGCCGTTAAGGAGTGTCGCAAATCTCATATTATTTTATGTTTGACTGGAAGTGTGTACACGAGTATAAGAAGTATAATCTTGCAAGCTTATTTTTGTATTTATTTTTGCACTATTGTCGACAGGAGATGGGCGCTGATGGTAGAGCGCAGAATGAAGCAGAAAGAAAATTAAAAATAAACAGGAGTTGAGCTTGACAATAGGTGTGGTGTTACAGCCCATTCTTCTTAGATGCGTTTTATTAGTTTTTGAGCACAAAATGTTTCTGTGTGTCAGCTTTTAAACCTGAACGAGGTTTTCAGGCTCTTAAACTGCAGTGTTTTGAACAAGAGGGAGATAGCGTGAGATTTATCAGTTCTCCCAGTCAGTTATTTTTGTCTAATGCCATGAATAATCGACCGCTAAAACATTAGAATCATCAAAATACCCAAAGGAGTATCACTGGAAGAATATTGTTTCATTAGCGCCAACACAGTCAAATAAAAAAAAATTCTCCAACTTTTGTTATAAACCTGATATGATCTGGGAAGCTCCTTTGTGTTTAATCAGAAGTAGATAAAGAAATCTTGAATTTATACATATTTTCCATTCTCTTTTTCTATATATCTTTATTTACTACTCTCTTTCTTCTCAAACTAATTCCAGAGTTATAAACCATTTCTTCTTCGAAAACTTTGCTGGTAATATCGCTAAGTTCCGCAGCCAAATATAAATCAGTATTGTGACGCTTTGAGTTTATTTCCTCCTCTCTCTCTCTCCTCCTATATATTGCACCATATAAATTTCTC
Organism: Bactrocera neohumeralis; assembly: GCF_024586455.1. Classification (NCBI taxonomy): domain Eukaryota; kingdom Metazoa; phylum Arthropoda; class Insecta; order Diptera; family Tephritidae; genus Bactrocera; species Bactrocera neohumeralis. The sequence goes on along the minus strand of NC_065920.1, from coordinate 70,411,617 downwards.
TCTCACTCTCTCTACTCTTAAACAGTTTAGAAAGTTCTTACAAATTCCTCGCAAAAATTTCTTGTTATTACCACTACGTTCCCGAGTCAGTTAGAAATCAGTGTTCTAATATCCTCTCTCTTCTCATATATTACTCTATATTATCTTTTTCTTTGACCCTCAGTCAGTGTTGTGACGCCTACAGAATATCTTCTCCTCTCTCTCTCTCTTTTATATATGATTTCATATTATCGTTCTCGTTCACTCTCCACTCTCTCTCTCTCTCCTTCCAAACTCTTTTCAAAGACGAAATAAGTCTTGAGTGTTCATTTTTCAGAGAAGTAAAAGAGAAATAGCTTTTTTCTCACTCTCTTTTCTTCCAAAAATGTAAAGCTCTAATAAGCTTCTCCGAATAATTTTCCATTAATATCACTTAGTTCTTGAATCAGATATAAGTCAGTGTTGTGATCGTTTGAGTATATTTCCTCCTCTTTCTTTCTCGATTTATTTTTCTCTTTTACTGTTTATCTCAATATCTTCCTCTCCCACACTCACTTACCTTAAAACTATTAGCAAAGCCCTTTTCAGTTATGTTAGTTTAGTTCTCGAGACATACATATGTATATACACAAATCAGTATTGAGGGACCGTGAGTATCTGCTCTCCTTTCTCTTACTATATATTATGTAATATGTATGTATCTATATATATCCCTTCCATTTTCTAAGGCTCTAATAAGCATTTCCGATAATTATAAATCAGAGCTTTTGCGCCTTGATTACTTATTTGTTTTTTCCAATCTCCTTCTCTAAATATATGTTTTCTCCTTTACTACTCTCTTTTCTGTATAAAGCTCTAATAGCTCTAACCATCTTTTCTAAAAAATTTTTGTTATTCAGTCAAATATAATTCATTCAGTGGTGTAAAGTTTTGAGTATATTTCGCCCAATCTCTTCATATACATACGTTACTCTATATATCTTTCAATCTCGCTCTCTCTTCTTCCGAATTATTTCAAGAGCCATAATGAAATCTTCAAGAAAGTTCCTCGTATTACTTATACACCTTACTACATATATCTTTTCCAGTCTCTTTCTATACATATATTTCTCTCTCTGTTTCACATCTCTTTCCAAAGTCTTAAGAACCTTCTCCGAAAATTTCTCTGATGATATCTCCGTCGAGTCAAGTACAGATAAGTCAGTGCTGCGATGCCTTGAGTATATTCCACACTTTCTCTTTCAATATACTATATTATTCAGTCAGTGTTATTGTTCCTTGTGTATATGTATATTTTTCACTCTCTTCGTCAATATACATATTTTTAACTCTCACTCTCTCTCAAGTTAGGTATAACATAACCAGCGTTGTGACTTCTCGTCTCTCTTTCTCTGTATATCTTCCTCTCTCACTCTAATTCCTTACAAACTATTGAGTAGTCGAAAAAGTCTTTTCGTATTTTGTCAATAGATGTCGTTGCAGTCGTATATATTCAGTGCTACCAATCACATTGTGTCATACCATATAGTGTAGGAAAGATGAGGGCTGAGGAACAGCTTCTCCGAAAGAAGGTAGGAGGGTGTTGTTGCTCTTTGGATATAACTTTTCCACGCCCTCTTCTTCCAAACTTCTTCAAAAATTTCATAGTTTTACATAGTTCCCCAGTCAAATAACAGTTAGTGTTGAGATGCCAGCAGAAATTGAAATCATGCTGAAACTTCTACAGGAGATCCTTCTTGGGTAAGATGCAGCGGGCCAATGAGTTTTCTCTTCCAATTTCTGACAATTCTGGTTAACCTTCACCCATTGTATTCTATCGTATCAAATTGGAATGCTCTTAACAAGATTATTTCTACTATCTTTACAAGTGGAGGTATAAATATGTCATAATAGCCGCTTTCGAACTAACTTGCTCAAACTCGACCCGTATTTCTAAACATATTTATTAATCAAGTGTTGCTATTTATATAACCGTAGCTGTATATACTTACACAGAAGTAAAACTTCAAAGCACAATACACAATACACAATAAAAACTATAATTTTAGCTACGAGAAGAGTTCTAAGCAAACACTTCATTTCATTTATTTCATTTATCAGTCGGTTCATATTCAATCTCTGTTAAGCATTTGCATACTTTACGGCTCAACGTTATCAATTTCACCTATCTCCATTGTAGCGTTGTTTAATTTTGTTACATAATTGCAAGCTGATTTGATTGTAAACGGTTTGTGGAAATTGCAACTTTTTCCATCGCAACAACAAATCTGGTTTATGCAAGTTAAAAGCATACCCGCAGGCGTCAAAGCTGGCAACGAACAATTGAAGCAGACCAAATGTAGTTAATTGAGCTATCTGGGATTTCTATATATACATATACAAAGTTATGGATATACATACATATGTACACTTAAATGCCTTTACTTGTTGACTTGGCAAATACGAAAACATGTAATCATATTCAATGCACTTAACAGCCTTTGTCTGTAATGCTGAAAGCACACATTTAGGCGTAATTCAATAATCCTTGATTCAATAGATGCTGGCTGGCAAATATTAATTGATGGATTAAGACTAGCTGTGTGCTGAAGGCATTCATTTACAGGAATATTTTGACTGCCATTTCTAGTGATGCTAAGTCACTAATATAATTGATTAAATATGTTGCTTTATTATATGGTGACTAATATTGACTAACAGGGGTATAAAAAGGTTATTAAAGTAAGCCGACGTTTATTTTTATAACTTAAAAAGGGTGTTTAGTTTTTGACACGAAGTTTTATAACATTCAGAAGAAAATTTCGGAGATTCTTTAAGTACTATATATGTGACCTGGTCTACGAAAAGGGAGCTAACGTGCAAAAACTAGTTTTCTGGGAAAAGCTGTTAAAAATAATCGTCAGTTTCTCGTTATCTCATTAATTGTTCTCCTTTATTTTGACAGACCCCTTTCCGTAGACCAGGTCACATATATAGAAACTACCAGCGTCACGAACTGAGTCCAAATGACAAAGCCTGTTCCTTCGCCTGTATCTACGTCAAGTAGTCCCTCAGTTTTTGAATATTGCTCTGATATTTTGTAAACATGTTTTGCAGCCTAAGAAACTGTTATCTTGTCGAAATTGTTGATATCGGACTACTATAGCATATAGCTGCTATACAAACCGATCGACCAAAAACAAGTTTTTGTAAGGAAAACTTTTTCATTTGACAAACTATTCCAAAGAAATTTGGACTAGATTTATATCCAAGGCAACTCTATAAGCTTCGATCATTTTAACAAGACCAGATCACTATAGCATATAGCTGCCATACAAACTGATCGATCCAAATTACAATAAATATGTTTTTATAACCTTCAATACTATAACAATTCAGCTGTGCAGAGTATGAAAGCTTCGCGACAGCCGAAATTAATGGTTTTTCTTATTTCATGGCGCTAAAAAGTATGCAACAACTAAAAGTACCAATTTCCTTAAGTTTCAACATTTTCAACGCTAAAAAGTACGCAGCCAAAAATTTTTTGAGACATTTTAATAGCATTTGCTGACATTTGGCGGCGCCGAAAAGCTTACACTAGTTAATTAATATGTATCACATATAACTTAGCACACTTATGGTGCTCAAAAGTATGCAACATATATATTTTTTAAATTATTTAAATTGAGTGTGATATCATTTTAAATAATTGTCTTTCGCATTTGAAACAGCTTTTATAAAAGTCATTGGCGCTCAAAAGTATGCAACATGTAACTTTTTTAGATAAATAGTATAGAACTTGCTGTGACAGGACGGCGCTTAACAGTTTACGCTAATTAATTAGTACGAATCTCATATATTTTTGCATACTTATGGCGCTGAAAAGTATGCAACGTGATTTTGTTTTTCAAAATTATGATAGTAGAATTTATTATCGAATTTAAAAAGCTCTTATAAAAGTCATTGACACTCAAAAGTATGCCACATATAATTTTTGAGATAATTTAAACAGAGTTTTGTGTCGTATAAAGACATTTAAAAGTTTATCTTAATTAATTATTATGAATTTCTTATAACTAAACCTTACCTTATTTATGGCACTCAAAAGTATGCTACATGTAATATTTTTCAGAGCAATAAAAATTAATTTGCTGTCAGTTTAAATTCCTCGAACCCGAAATACATAGCTTAAGCAAAATCCGTTGGCGCTCAAAAGTATGTAACTTTTTTAATCCATTCATATCGAATTTAAACCTATGTGTTTTATATATACATACATATAACTCATTACTTGGTAATTTTGTATTCAAAAGTATTTAATTTTCATTTCTTTCCTTCGCAGACCGTTGAAGATCTCGAAAATCGTTGCATGGAAGCGGGCGTCGAAATCGTCACAAGACAATCATTTCTATCCGATCCAACAGATGCGGTACGCAACCTACGCCGACAAGATGCTCGCATCATAGTCGGTTTATTCTATGTCGTGGCCGCGCGGCGTGTGCTCTGCGAAATGTACAAACAACAACTGTATGGACGAGCGCATGTGTGGTTTTTTATAGGTGAGTCAAGAAGCTAAAATTTTAGCAAATAAAATAAATTTAAATTTACAAATAAATAATTTTTTAATAAAAAATATACCGTTTTAGATAAAAATTAAGAGAAATTTAAAAAAAAATTATGATAAAAAAAAATTGAAGAAAAAAAGTTAATTTAAAAATTTTAAATTTTTAAATGACATAACAATTTGCCTTTGTGTGCTGAAAATAAATCTCGCACTATTTGCATACATAAATAGTAGCTACTAATTAAAACATCATTATGATAAAATGCCAACTGATTTCAGATCCAAAATGCCGACATTCCTCATAAATAAATCATAAACCCTTTCTATTTCTATGTCTATCTATGCTGTCTAATCTCAACGCTTTCACTCAAAATCCAATTAAGCATTTGTGAAAGTGTGTCCTTAAATCGCCACTAAACCATTAGCTACTAATTTCCCAACAACGCGCTGCCCAATCACTTTCTGTTTCACTTTTTACCTACTTCTCTCTGCTCCCTTGCCCTACCCTCCACAGTTGTTGCCATGACAAATGACCCGAAATACCTTCAGTGCCAAATTGATTTGTCACATTTTCCACTTTATCCTTTTCTACTTACGACCCTTTATATTTACTGTAATTTGTTGTTGCTGCTTTTTTATGAAGCCCAACTTTAATACGAAAGCGCATAGTTAACCTTCATGCCACGATTTGCATATATTTTAAGTTTAGCTGGCAGGTAAATGCCATTTTAGAGCACTAATCCTCTCGCACATTCTCTCACGCCGCGCATTTTAGTGTGTGCTGTTATTTGCAGAGTTGCCAGGGATTTTTTAAATTCGTTTTTATAAAAAACATCCCTGAAGTTTGAAAAGAAGTGGCTCTCAAGTATGTCAAGAAATATCTATAATGGAACCTTATATGGATTAAGTCAGCTCAGATTTCCGCGCTATTCGAACATTTCGAGGAAGAGCACCTCATCCACGTAAAGACTTACCGTATTTATCAAATCCCAAGGTTGACAGGCCCGAAGAGAACACGAATATAATTAAGAATCGTTTCTCAAGAGCCATGAATGCTCTCATCAAACATAAGATCGGTCGCTGATGAACAGACTCATTTCGTGAACTTAACGTTAGATGAAACCGATAGCACTAACTAAAAGCACATGCCGTGACATTTTATTACAAGAGAAAGAAGGGAATTCAAATAATTTTCTCATCACAAAATTAATAAACGTTATCCTAGAGTATCTCAAAGACAAACTGCCAGTTTTCTAAACTCTTCTAACTTAAAAGCCCTTTTTAGTACAAAAACTAAAATCTGAAATCTCGCGAGGTTAAGGAATATGATCGTACCAATGTAAGGAAGTAAAAACTTTAAAGTATCAGCTTTATTTAAGAGAGAACAGAAATCAACATAAGATCAAATTTGACCCGGATTGACAAAAAATATTTTCTCGTATTTCAATAACAGTCCTTATCATCGCCTTCAAAATATTCTGATTGTGTTATAACAATGTCATCGATCTGCCAGTACCAAAATGATAGTAACGACAATTTAATATTAAAAATGTATTACCACTTGATCAAATTTGACCCGGATTGACAAAAAAAATTTCTTTCTCACGTGATTTAATGTAAGTCGTTATCATTCATCGCCTTCAAAATATGTTCCAAGGCCATGCTTAATTTCATTTTCCACACACTTGGTATAAGCCTCGGCTGTGATAGCCTTCGGTGCCTTCAGCGTACATTGGTTTTTTTGGTTTATTTATTGATTGATTTTTGAAGGCCAACCTAGCAAAGATTGTTGACTAATATCAACGTATTTTTCATGAAACTGACCAAAACATTAATCAAAACTTTAACCGAAACATTAACTAAAACTTTAACCGAAACATTAACCAAAACATTAACCAAAACATTAACCAAACATTAACCAAAACATTAACCAACCAACACATTAACCAAACTTTAACCAAAATAGTACCCAAAACTATTAACCAAAACATTAACCAAAACATTTACCAAAATATTAACCAAAACATTAACCAAAATGTTACAAGCACATTAACCAAAACATTGACCAACATTTATTCAATAAAGATTTTAAGAACCTCTGCTATGTTCTGAAGTCAATACGACGATTTTCAAGCTTTCACGGGCATATAAAACTAGAATGTTCCAATCTAATACACAAATTATATCGGTTCGGTTTGCGAGCGGAGTTTGAATGGATCATTCTGGGGCAATTTTGATTTTCAAATAATTTTCCTAAGTACGAGTTGTATATAGTATCAAATGACCACTTCCCGGAAAATAAATAATTTTAGTCAAAATATGTCAAATTAGAAATAATACAAGGCTTAAGCTATAAATGTGACTTATCTCAAATAAAGCAGCACTGCAACTCAACTCTCAGAAGCAACTTTCACTCAGTACCATCAAAATAGTATTTAACTAAACCCCAACTCACCCTGTTTGCAAGTGTCCAAAAGCTAGCATGGCAACTCTATCTGTGCGGGTTCAACGAAAATGGTCGTGCAAAGCTGGTATGCCCAGCAACATACCTTCACAACACACCAATTCCAGCACACTACACAACAGCAACAACAATAAAATTAACAACTAAAATAAAATATAAAAAACACAAAAAGAACAGAAGCCCTCGACGCAATAATGAAAACTATTTTCGTTGGAAAAATGCTTGCGATAACATTCGCTGCTACCTTGCCCGGGGTCGCTCCAGCTGCAGCTGCTCTTGACATTACAATCCGGTAATGCCTCATTTCACTTGCGCTGCTAAGGGTAAACTTTAGTGTTAAAATTTCTATTTTTTACTGGAGCTTCCACTAATTTTTCGATTGGTCACGTGCCGCACGTTTTTCGCATAAAATTCTAAATTAACCTTGCTATGCGCGGGAAACAGTGGAAGGGAGGAGGCGAGTGAATTATCTCTGTGTAATATATACATAGATATAAAAAGTATAAAATATATATATATATATACGTAAGAGTATTTCTATATACTTGTACATATATGTAAATAAAGAGAATAATATTCGAAATTCAACGTAAGCTTTAGAAAGCTCGCAGTTTTCCTATTAACAATTTGTATTATAGAATTTCGCTTTCGCTTTACATAAACAATAAATTAAACAGGGTATATTAAGTTTACCACGAGGTTCGTAAAATGTATAAACAAACTTCGGATACCCTAAAAAGTTTATATATAAATGATCAGGATACCAAGCTGAGCCGATTTAGTTACGGCCGTCTCTCTGTACATACCCGAACTAGCCCCTCAATTTTTGAGATATCGATCTGAAATTTTGCACACGTTCTTTTTTTCTTAAGCAGCTAATTATTTGTCGAAATCATCGATATCGGACCACTATAGCTTATAGCTGCCATACAAACTGACTAATCAAAATCAAAATCTTATATGAAAAAGTTTTTTATTTGACCGACAGTCTAATATCTTCACTATAGCAAATGACATGCAAAGTGACTGATATCAAGTTCTTATATGAACAAATAGACTATGAACCATCAAAGCATAAGCTGCCGTACAAGCCTAATCAAAATCAAGTTCTTATATTGAAAACTTTTTTATTTGACAGCATATCTTCACCAAATTTTATATAGACTATTTTCTAAGGTAACGATACTTTCCTCGAACATATTGTTGCGATCGGACGACTATAGCATATAGCTGTCATACAAACTGACTGATGAAAATCAAGTCCTTGTATGGAAAACTTATTCATTTTACAGAATATCTTCATGAAATTGTATATAGATCATTGCTAAGAAAAACGGTACATTCTCCGAAAATATTGTTGAGATCAGACCGCTATAGCATATAGCTGCCATACAAATTGATCAACCAAACCAAGATAAAGATCTCTTCATAACCTTTGATGCTATGAGAAATGCACCCTTGAAGGGTATTATAGTTTCGCTGCAGCCAAAGTTAACGATTTCCACCTTTTTTTTTTGTTGCTTTACTAAAAATTTTATAGTTCTTTCGGCTATCAGCTAAACTTTTCTATATTATATCGTTTTACCTCGTTTTCCGCGTTTATTGAATTGAGTTGTTTTAAGCTAATGAAAGTTGCTGCTACTGTTGTTGTTTTTATTGTTTTCTGTTGCTGTTGTTGCTTATATTATTTTTGGTTTTTTACTATTTTCTTTTTTGTTGCTGTTCTTGTTTTTGCAACTCACAGTGTGTGGCTCTGCTCTCCACTATCCTGCTTTCATTGCTATTATTCGCTTTATCTTTATATTTGGCTATTTTCTACCTGTGCGGTTGTTGTTGCTGTTACTGTTGTTCGAAAAACAAGCGAAAACTTTTATTCAATTCTCTTCGAACTCACTTAAATTGCTCACTAATAAATTTACCTTTTTGTGTGACATGATTGATGTATATTTGGCAATCCTCTTAAGTGAACGGTAAAATGCGGTTACACAGCAGCACACACAAACATAACTGAGTATACATATGTATATATATTTTCATATATATATGTATACAAATATATTTGTTTGTAGTTATAGCTCAAGTGCCTTTTAATGGCAGCAACCGCAAGCAAATGCTGAACTTCCTGAGTGTACTTGAAAGCGGTTTAAAAGTATTTGAAATCTAATCAAATGAGTAGTAGAAAATTACCAATTTGCGCTCAAGTACAGGTAAATTAGTTTAAAATTCTCTAGAAATTTAATATATTTACGCATTTGAGAAGTTGAATTTAAGGGATGTTAGAGTAGCTGGGTGTCGAATTACGACCCTTCGTTAGTCAGAAGGACTTTGATAACAAAAATTAAAAAAAATTTTAGTTAACAAAAAGTTTTGATTAATATTATTAAATAATGGTAATTAATAAATAATTAAATATATATTTTTTTCTATATTAATAAATAATAGTAATTAATAAATAATTGTAATATAATTTTTTTCTTTTTTGAAGTCTTTGAGGTAATAGTTATATAATTTCAATTGAAAAAAAATTACAAAGTGCTACGATAATTTAAGCTTTTAAATAACAAAAACATGCAAGTGATAAATTTAACTTCAAATCGTCCTTTACGATCATCATATGCTATATTATATTAATATAATAACTATACAAAAAGTACTTAGCTCTTCAATCATAAAATCTAATAATTGAAAAAGAAGGTTTGTGACTTTGCTAAAACATTAGAAATATACCTAATTGCAGGCAACGAATTTGAAAGGTTATTTATAAATAATGATAAAAGAAAACTGTAGCATATATTTAGGCTGATTTCTACTAAGCATAGGAACGAAGACATAGATACGAATGTAAATATTGTTTTCTTATATTTATGTCTACAAAATTGTATACTTTTATTCTACAATACCGTGAACAGGACTCCACAAAATTCCCGAAACAAAATTAATTAGATAAGCAAGCAATAAAAATTGTAAAAAACGAAATAAAAGCAATTTATTTTGTGGTCTATACTTTAACATTCTTATCTACCTTAGGTTAGATTAAGTAAGGTTAGTCTGGTGGGCCAATGAGCCACGCATAGACCAGTTTTGGTCATTTGCGATGCCAGATAGAGTTCAGTTGCTCGGTCATCTACCTTAAATAACATCAAATAAAGCCGATCTGTATTTGTGTTAAATATAACGAAAATCTGCCCAATTTCCAATATATATAAATCGTATAGAAATTTCTGTCTCAAAGCCTAATCTATACATATATATACCAACATAATATATCTTAAATTATATTTTCAGAATTTCGATCTTTTACATTCTAATTACAATAACTTATAATTTTATCCATTATGATCGCTTTACAACACTAATCACTCTATTACACTTGTTTTTGAATTACATTATTTTTGTATTCGCGCATTGTATATGCCTCTATATTCAGCCCTTTTTTTTTGGATAGCATGCCAATCGCTTCGCACGTGAGGATCGCAACATAAGTTAATTTTATAATTCATTGCTCTTAATAAAGATTAGGTTTAAACAACGTGTTTTCAATCCTAAACATATATATAAAAGAAAGTCGTGTTGATGATGATGGTGTAACTTTATAGTTCAAGAACGGCTGAACCATTTGCAGATGTTTCAAAAGGGGTATGTGACTTTGCTAATACATTACAAAAGCACCTGATTGTAGGCAACGAGTTTGAAAGGTTATTAATGATAAATGAAAATTATTGCATATATTTAAGCCTGATGGCAAAAAAATGGAAAGCAAAAATTAAAAAAAAAAGATATTTTGTAGTCTATAGTTTAATGCATTCTAATCTACCTTAAGATAGGTTAGGACACAGGCTACATTTCTAAAATTATGTGGGAACGTTTCATCCCACTAGAATAATTCATCCTACTAGGAATAACACAAAGACTAAAAATTGATACTAAGCATTTTTCTTTAAGAATATATATCGTAATGTGTTTTTCAATAAAAGTGCTACAAAAGTCTTTATTCTTGTGAAATTACTTACGTTGCCATTATGTATGGAACTTGATGTCTTTTGCATGGATACAATGGGCACGCTTGCAGAAGTCCAGACGCTGAACCCAATTTTGGACGTTTTTCAAAAATAAATCGGCCGATACTTTTGCAATTTCACGTTCCATATTCGTACATTCGTTGACATAGACCCTAGACTTGGCGTAGCCCCACAGGAAATAGTCTAACGGCGTCAAATCGCACGACCGAGGCGGCAAATTGACTGACCATTTCGTGAGATAACACGTTCACCAAACTTGGTTTTCAATAAATCGATTGTGACATTCGCTGTGTGGTTTGTGGCACCGTCCTGTTGGAACTACATGTGGTTCAAATCCATATCATCCAATTCGAGCCAAAAATATTCGGTTATCATTGAGCGGTAGCGATTCCCAATCACAGTAACGTGCCGGTCTTGATCATCACAGAAGAGTAGGGCTCAATGGCGCCGCCGGCCCATAAACCGCACCAAACAGTAATTTTTGTATCTTGTTTATTTATCCAATTTCGTTAGAAAATTTTAACAATTTTAACTCGTTGTCGGATAGTATATCTTTCCATAATGAAATAGCAAACCTTAGTGAAGAAAAATGTAAAAGAGCGGGAAAAGAGATCGTCGTTTGCTGCCCCTATCGGTCTTCTTTTACAGCGGCCCTATTGAAAATCCCGTTACAAATATCAACAAATTCAAGGAATTGATCTATTGATTGATTATATGATTTTTTTATAAATTTGTATCAGAGGAATTACAAACTCTTCCAATTAATCAGTTCATTTAGGTTTGAATACATCTGTTATCTCTCATTATCTCAATATATCTTTATCAGAATCTGCTCTCTCCTCTCATTTCCTTAATATGTCCATAGCAGAATCTCCTCTCTACGCAGCACTCTCTCACTCTTCTTACTTTTGTCTCTGAATCACTATTATTCGTTTCTGCTCTCTCTACGACAGTCAACTAACCCCTTGATCCTTCCGCTAATTATGTCACTTGCAATCTTGCAATATAATCTATATAATATAAAAATTAACAGCACACTAACACTAAACTGCCATACAATTATGCTATCGCTGCCAAACATTTAACATCTGAACCCTGGCGCACCAAGCAAGTTTGACACAACAGCGCAAGGGTCACAGTTAACAATACGAAATCCGGCAAATGGTTTAAGTCGCCAACAAAAAATCGATAGAAATTGATTTCATTGTTTTGCCGCCATTAAGCGAGAGTGAAATATGCGCTCTTTAGCCCAGCTGTTAGCCAAATGGCTGTTTTGCAATATTCCAACGCCTTATTTTTTTGCCTCTCGCACTTTCCTACATTCGCCGCAAGTTTTTACTTATTGCCGGCGACAAAGTAATTTCAGGTATTTTCGCATTAATGGCAGCAATAAATAATTCGGAAAACAAATAAAATTGTAAAGGATTACGTGGAGTTTAAGTGTTGTGGTGGGTAATTTACAACTTTGGTGGAGTCGTTGGGATGCGCAGCAAATGATTGAGCGCGAATGCGGTGATAAGATGGCAAGGTCAGCGGCATAAAAGTGTGTTATGAGCATTTAATGCTGCGTGATGTGTGTTAAATTGTAGAAATATATGTATGTAAGCGTAAATGTAGTAGTTTGGAGGTAAAAATTTTAAGTTAATTTGAGAGGTCAGTCAGAGCGGATTTAAAGGAGTGAATTTGAATATTTGTTTTCACTTGTATGTGGTAAATAGTCTTTTAGTTGTTCAGATATCGCTCTGAAATTTTGTATACGTATCTTTTTCCCTCAAAAGCAGCTTATTTGTCGGGATTGTCGATATTGGACCACTATAGCATATAGCTGTCATACAAACCGATCGGTCAAAATCAAGTTCTTGTATGGGAAACTTTTTCATTTTACAAGATAACTTCACGAAATTTGGTACAGATTATTATCCAAATCAACGCTACAATATCCGCAAAACTGGTTTTGATTGGGCTACTATAACATATAGCTGCCATACCAACTGACCTGTCGAAATCAAGTCCTTGTATGGAGAACTCTGTTGTTTAACAAGACATCTTCTCTAAATTTTAAATAAATTATTACCCAAGGCAACACTACAATCTCCCAATAAATTCTTGAGATCAAACTACTATAGCATATAGTCGCCATATAAACTGATGGACCAAAATTAAATCTTTGTATGGAAAACGAGATTATTTGACAAGACATCTTCTCGAAATTCGGCACAAACTATTACTCCAGATAACACTATGATCTCCCAACAAATTGTTCTGATCGGCCTACTATAGCATACAGCTGCCATACCAACTGACCTGTCGAAATCAAGTCCTTGTATGGAGAACTCTGTTATTTAACAAGACATCTTCTCTAAATTTGACATAAATTATTACCCAAGGCAACACTATAATCTCCCAGTGAATTATTAAGATCGCACTACTTTAGCATATAGCTGCCATACAAACTAACCAATCAAAATAAAGTCCTTGTATGGAGAACTCTTTTATTTGACAAGACATCTTCATGAAATTCGGTACAGATTATTTTCCAAAACAATGCTACAATATCCAAAGAAATTATTTTGATCGAGCTACTATATCATATAGCTATCACACACACTGATTGATCAAACTCAAGCTCCTCTATGGAGATCTTTACTATTTGAGCAGATATCTTCTCAAAATTTGGCACAGATTATTGACCTAGACAATGCTATAATATCCGCAGATATCATTCAGATTGGACTACTATAGCATATAGCTGTCATACAAATTTACCGATCAAAATTAAGTTCTTGTATGCAGAACTCCGTTAAATGACAAGATATCCACTCAAAATTTGGCATTGAATATAATTCAAGGCAATATATAGATTTTTTTTATTATTTTTTTCTAAGTGGCACTTTTTTAATTTTTTCTTTATTTTTGTATTTTTATTTATTTTTTTATAATTTTGATATATTTTTTTTTTTTTTTCTAAGCTGTACTATTTTTATTTTTTTTTTTTATTTTTATGTTTTTTTTTTAATTTTGTTATATTTTTTTAGTTTTTTTTTATTTCTGAAAACATATTTTTTTAGAATTTTTTTAAGTTCTTAATAATATTTTTTTTAACAAAACGATAAACTTTTCGATTTTTCTATATAATTCAAATAATAAAAAAACTTCTAACATTTTGTTTAACCACAAAACTTTTATCGACGAAATTCTCGCGTAAAACAAAACTCACATGCCGTTGTTGAGCCATTCAAAGCTAAGCAAAAAGCGCATAACGAAATTCATCAGTTCTTACGTGCAATTTCTTCACATACATACACATATGTATGTGTAAGAAAACGCGTAAAGCGTTGAAGATAAATGCCATTATTACGTAGCACCAAAATATCTTCACTAAAATGTAGCAGATGCGCAAGGTTGCGGTAAAAAGTTTCGAAACTCTGGATTAGCAAAGTTTTATTGGCAGAAAACACACATCATACAACACATATACACCTTTACACATATAAAATAAACGAAACTAATGTATATAAACATATATATATGTATATATATATATCCCAACATTATATTAGCAACATCTGTAGCTATCTACTATATATAATCTAATAAAATAATAACATGTACGCTATCAAATGTATCCCTGTACGCCTGCAACACATACACGAGCACCTCAATTACTCACACCTTGCCCCTCACTTCACCCACATGCCACATAATCAACCAGCTTTGTATGCACAGGTCTTCTTTCGTTTGTTTTACTCGCTTAGACAAAACTTTTCCACTTCATATCTGCACATATGCGCGCCGTCATCTGCCCACAAACCAAACTGTAACTGTATATATAATATTAGCGCTATATAAAAGTATGCTTACTTTAACTTTTGTATAACGGTAACGCCAACTGCACTCATTGCGACAAGTTTCCGCTCATAATTCGCCCACCTTGAGTCGTTCGCTCTTTTATAGCCAGTAAGCATGCTGTGTATGTGTGTACATATGTGCATGTGTGCGTGTGTGTGTGTATTGCTTATTATTACGATCTTGTATATTCATATATAATCATCGTTATGTTCATTATTATTACTTATGTTTTGCACATATAAATTTGATGAGTTACTTCATAAGTACACTAAAGATTTTATATCAAACGTATGCGGTGTACTATATATCGTGTTGTATTTGTATTACTACTTATATATCTGTATGAAAACAAGATAAACTTTAACTTCGGTGGAATCGACACTTGGTTTGGTTTCACAAGTGCCTTTCTTATTTCATAAGATGATACCAAAAGATCTTTTTCTTCATGCTGACCGTTCAGTTTGTATGGCGGCTGTGTCATATACTATATTGTACATATAGCTATGTATTAGCGGTGCGTTATCGACTGTTCCGACAAGCAGCTCCTTTAGGCGAAGAGGACGTGTGCGAAATTTCACATCGGTTTCTCAAAATTTAGAAACTAGTTCGTGTAATATATAAAGACATGTAATTAAATCGACTCAGCTCGTCACGCTGATTATGTGTAAAGCGTGATCCATTTCGAGGTTTCCTACGTAACAAAGAAAAAACACAGAAACTTCAAATTTAATTGGGACTGGGAATGTTATTTACAATTCGAAAGAACATTCTTTGGCATTTAGTTTTTGATGATTACCTCTATCAACTTTTGGCCGCAGCTACGTCTCAGATTGTCCATCCGTTGAGTTAAATTTTTGATAACTCGTTTGAGCATATCGACTGGTAACTGGTGAATGATACGCGTGATCTCTTGTTCCAAGGCCTGAATCGCAGCAGGATTGTCTGCATGGACTTTGGACTTAACATATCCCCACAGGAAAATGTCTAACGCTGTGATATCACACGATCTTGGTGGCGAATCAAACAGTGCAATTATGAAATTAATTGCTTACCGAAATGTTCTCTCAATAAATTAAATGGATTGATGCGATGTGTGGGAAGTGGCGCTGTCTTGTTGAAACCAAATGTGCCGAGACATAAAATAGTCGGTTACGCTCTCAATTTTGAAGAAATATGGACTCCATGATTTAACCGGCTTACAAACCACAGCAAACCATCGTTTTACTATTCCTTCCAAATGCGGCAATTTGGATTATATACATATCCATTCAGCCGAAAGTGGGCCTCATCGCTGAAGAGAATTTGGTTCAAAAACTTCGGATTTCCTTGAAACTTTTCAATAGCCCATAGACCAAAGCGATGTCGCTTAGGAAACTTGAGCGGTTTCAGTTCTTGCTTGCTTGCTAAAACTGAACGATTTGTGAAGTTATTCAGGCGTAAGTCCTTCGATGATGATGATGACGGCTTATGTCAAGCTTAACTCAAGCGTGATCCGTCAAAAAAGGCTATTGAAAAAAGTACCTCTACTTGGATAATCAATTTATAAATACTTTATAGAATCTCCGACGTTTCCTTATGGATGTTATAAACTTTGTGACTTACTTTATATACTCTATTCAGGGTACAAAAAGAAGTTTCTAATAACTCTGTTAGTTTATAGTGCACAGCAATCAGTATCCCAACGTCCATCATATTTATACTCAACGCCTTTTTACATTTAGAACCACTAAATTATCGAACTATCACCACTTTAATGCTGCTGCACACCCGCAATTACAGATCCAATGATCATCATATAATATGACTTCCATGCATTTGAGATCTTGAGCTTTAGCTATATACGTATCGGTAGGTGAACAACAAACTTTCATAATAATTCAATCCCTACTCCAGTGGCCAAAGAACCAACCGTCCTCTCTTAGCATATTTTAACTGGAACGCAATTCTTCTTATCAAATATTTTTATTTTAATATTGTGGTTTTCAGATCAACACTTTATATCAAGAACAATACCACATTTCATTTAACTAATCATATGGTGTGCGGAAGGTATGTGAAACCAAAACGGGTCCTCATTGTTAAATAGGCAAATTTTTCATTGCAACAGCATTCAACATACATCTCTTATTTATTTTAATTAGTTCAGGCAGGCTTCCCGGATCGGTTCTCTGATCATCTACTAAAAGTTTACAAAAGTAAAGATTCAACATGTTGTCAAACCGTTGATACTCGTATATCAGTAAAATGCTTCCTATTAGGCATACTTTTTCATTTCCTCATTCAATTCGAACTCAAATAGCTAAATTGGACTTAATAAAAACGATCAATATTCACAAAATATCAATTTTACTTTCTCTACCACATAAACTTATTACCATCTCACACATGTTTTTTACTTCTTGACTAATGAAATTTCGGTGTTCTCGTATTAACCGGTGAGGCTCAGACACACGTCCGATGACATTACTGAAGTAGGTTGAATACAAAAAAAAGTTGACGTAAAAAAACCTCAGGAACTGGATTACCACCTACGAATTGCTAATGAACAGCAAAAAACTGTATCCATTTCTGAAATGGTAGCTTATTGGTGAAGAAAAATGAGCCACTTACGACAACGTCCAACGTTAACGAACATGATTGAATCGCTATCAGACGACGAAAACTGGGAATAAGTCGAAATAACTGACAGGGTTACTGTGTATTAAATGGGATTGGCAGGGTATCATTTTCTATGCGACACTTCCTTATGACCAGTCTCTTAAATCCGATCTGAGCTGTCAACAATTCTACCATCTGAATTAAGTAATGGACCAGAAGAAGTCCGCTTTGGTTAATAGGAGAGCAATTTTGTTTTATCGGTACTACACCAGGTCGCAAACATCGATCACTCGACAGGCGCCCCGGCAGCTTGGTTAGCTGGTTCTTATGCCTCCACCTTATAGTAGGAACTAAGCACTAAGTGCTTTCTGCCTGTTCCTGCCTGTGGCTATCATTAGACTTATACTTACATATGGATCATTGACATGGCGACCAGCGGTAAAGAAACAGGACAACTGTTACTGGTGATCCTGTCTCAACTACCCATAGATATCTATATTCACAAAATAGCAGTATTTGCTGCAATTAGAATAAAAGAATTGGGTAGTTGGAATCAAAAGATGTATGGGCATAATGATATCCTAAACCAACTCAACGTTAATAAATCAGACTACATTCTCCCATTGCTGGATTTCAATAGATACTTCCAGGTGAGGATAGCCTCTAGACGAGAATGGGGAAGAGCCATAATAGGGGAGGAAGATACCAGCTCAGTATATACCAACGGATCCAAAAAGAACTGCAGAGTAGGGCGGAAGTATATTCTGGACATTTCTCTCTCTATCCGTCTACACCGAACTCGATCAGCATCTTTAAAGCGGAAGTACTGGGCATAGAGAAGACCTGCGAAGCTCTATTGAATAGCTACGTTAGGATACATAAAGCAGCAATATACACGGATAGCCAGGCGGCTCTCCTAGCCTTGTCGTTGCCCATGACTAGTGCCAGCGTAGTCCTTAACTGCAAGAAGCGCTGTGCTGACTAGAAGACAAACTCCACCTAGACTTGATCTGGTTCCCGGCCCAGGAACATTTTTGGCAACGAAAAAGCAGACAGTTTGCAAAGGCAGGAGCTTTCCTAAACGAATCCGAGGCAGAGCTAAAACCATCCAGCTGGATCGATCAGAAGAGAGCTGAATATACAATTTCAACAAGTTGCAAATAACAGATGGAAAAATATAACTAAATGCAATATAACTAAACATTTATGGCCAATATATGACAAGAAAAGAACTAACGACTTACTAAATAGATCCGGGAAAAGTATCTACAGACTAACTGCTACCATAACATGGCATTGAACATTTGGAGAACATGCGTCTAAAATGAGTATGCCCTACAACAACATCTGCCGAGGCTGCGAAATAGTAGAGAATAAGAAAACAATTTTCCGCTTTCTTTGTGAAAGGAATCCATCAAGCACCAAACCTTGAATGGATGTCTACAAAAAGCAATCGTATATTAGTAGCTTCATCGAAACCACAAAATGGTGGTTTAAAAGAGAAGATAAAACGTAATAACAATAATAAAAAGGTCTACGACTAGTGCATCAAAATGGCACAGCTGGTGCTAATTGAGCCCAAAATGCAACAGGGCTGCACTCTGACCTAATACCTACCTACCTATAAGTCTCACTGTCTCAGAAATAAGTTTTAATAGCTTCAATGGATTTATTGCTCGTTTATCTAACTAAATTTTCAGTTTCGAAAGGAATTGTGGTTGAGCAAAGACACTCGTTTTGTGTTTAGCCAAAAAGTCTATCAAAATCATGCCAGATTGTGACGGCATATTATCGTGGTGAAAAATACAAGAATTTTCTACCCACAGTATTTCTTAATGACTGCTTGATCTTTTGGAACAAATTCACGGTAATAAACGATGAGCGTACCTTTGATATTTGACCGACTTTGACGTGGTTTCTTCGATTTCGGCTCCTTTTTGTAGTGCCGATCGGTAGATTGTTGGACAGTTTCGTTGTTTATTTTTTATTCATAAACCCATGTCTCATCGCCAGTAATGAAGCATTTGATAAGTGAAAGATTCTCTACTACGTTGTCAAGTATCTCTTTTGCGACCTCTACTCGGCATTGTTCTTGCAAAAATCTTTTGGTCCGACATGCTCAATACCCAAAATAATAACATAAATATCTTAATTCGATCCACAAGAGATGCTGAGATCCTCTGCTATCCCTCTGATTTCAACTCGTCGATTTCCAAGCACTATGCTTTGGTTTTTTTCGATGTTACCGTCATTTACTAAGATGGATGGACGACATGGTCACGACAAGTTTCCGATGACTTCACGACCTTCAATAAGCATTCTCTTGCCACTCAAATATTTGTATTCGTGATAAAGTAGACTCCCCAAAATGCTTCTGCAACATTTTCAATCATTCCGCGGTCAAGAATCCAATGCAAGATAAAAATCTCCAGACAAGCATTTCGTGTAACAACAAAAAAACAGATATCAAACAAAGACTCATCGATCCGTTTATGCGCGTAGTTTATATGGCCCAATCCAGAACAAATTTGATTTCGATATTCTAGGTAGATATGGGATATCGATGTATTTCATCCAAGCATATGCGGATTATACACGAAAAAGATCGCTCTTGACAGTAGATTCGGTACTGAGTATAGAAAATATATAAAATGAAAGATCGGTTGAAGCGTTAGCAGCTGATGAGAGTTCAACTCCCACCTTAAAAAAAAAAAACAAATCCAACATGAAATCGCTACATCTCATTTATTACAACAAAAGCACTCAAAAGTCCATTCACAGGAAATTAATTTTCATTAACTAAGATTACAATGTCAAATTCTGACAACAACAAATATAAACACGAATAACGGTTTATGCCAAACAAAGGACAGTTAATGGAATTTCCATTGTTTTGCACCTGAATTTTAATCAAAGCATTGAAGAAATTCAATTTTAAGTAACTTTTGCAACAAGAGAAGAAGAAGAAGAATAAGAAAGGGAAAATGAAAAGTGCAGCGCCGCTTAGCCGGAGCAGCACAAAAGCCAGAAATCAAACCTTTGAACCTCAAAATTACGTGGCAGTCAGCAGCTGCAGCGCAAAAACAGCTATAAGAACAACAAAAACAACAATTGCAACTGGCGGAAAAACACAACGGAAATACAAAAGGAAATGCAGAAAAGTTGAAACAAAACGAATTGAAAGGCTAAAGATAAAGATAAAGAGAAAAACAACAACAACAACAATAAAATACAATAATTAAAATGGAAGTAATGCAAAGTGACGGCAGGGTCAAAGGGCAAATTGAAAGCATGAACAGTGCCATATACATATACATGTTAAAGAAGAAGAGTATAACTGTGAATATATATGTATGTATGTGATGCTGACGAAAATCAGCGCAAAACAACAACAACAACGCCAACCAGCTCATTGGTGGCAAAAGTCTCAATCGCTGCTGATAGCAGCGCCAAATTCTTGCAGCAAAGTTTAGCTACAGCAACAAAAACAACAATCCAACAACAACACACCAACAACAAAAGTAAATTCGGAAAACAACAACAACAAGGAGTAACCAAATATTGCCCGCAGCAGCAATGTGGCAATTGTAGCCATGACTGCGAACAATCGGCAAGTCGAAAGTCAACAGTAACAACAACAACAACAACAATAGCAAACTACAACAACAGCATTGCGCAAACTTTTGTTTATTTGCCATCAAATTTCAGCTGCAGCAACAAAGTCAAAGTTAACGGAAGTGAAATCGCCGAAAGTCACACCAAGCTACGCCGGGCGAATGTGTGGGTGTATGCCGCTGTGTGGCGCGTATGTCGATTGTAAAATAGTATGCGGCTGCAAATAAATACAAATTCATTGCTGCACTTGGTGAAAACTTTAATTTGTTTGTTTAAACTTTGCCGTTTTTCTTTGAGCACTTGTGGCCACGACGGCGCGTCGCTGTTCGAGTCGAATTGTTTGGGTTGGTCGGGCCGGTCTTTTACACCAATTGTGTGCAACACCGCAATTGGGTGATTTCTTTTCAAAGTGCCGCTGCCTTTGGCATGGCGATAATTTGTGGTGCAAAACTGTCAAAAGTGTTTTGTGGTTGTTGTTGTGGTTGCGCTCAATGAAAATGTTTGCAATGCAAGTGAATTCGATCGCATATACATACATTCTCGTTCGACAGTAAATATTTTTTTTCGCTCTCCAAATATGTCTTATAGCATCCTAGGACATATCTAAAGGGTGAAAAAAGAAAATGTATTAAGTGTTTAACAAGAATATCAAAACAAAGCATTTATGACCAAAAAAAAAACGAATTTTGTAACAAATTTATTGATTTTGATCTGTCAGTTTTATGGCAGCTATATGGTACAGTGCTCCGATCTGAACAATATTTCCGCAGTTTTCAGCGTTGGCTTAGATAATAAACCCAAACTTTGTGAAGATATCTAATCAAATAAAAAATTTTTCATAAAAGGCCTTGTTTCTAATCGGTCATTTTATATGACAGCTATATGCTATACTAATTCGATCTAAACGATATGGGACTCTAGTGCTTTTATGGATAATCATTCGTGGCAAATATTATAAAGATATGTAATCAAATGAAAAAGTTTTTTATAGAAAAACTTCATTTTCATCGGCCAATTTATATGCCAGCTATATAGTGGTCCGATTAGAAAAATTTGTTGTACTCCTCTAAAAATTCTTTTATGCCCCATGTCGTTTAAATATTTTCTGAAAGCAAAATGTTTTCCATACAAGGACTTGAGTTTGAGCATTCAATATACATATATGACAGATATATGCTATAGTGGTCCGATATCGATGGTTCCGACAAAACAGCAGCTTCATAGAAAAGAGAGGATATGTGCAAAATTTCACATCGGCATCTCAAAAACTTCGCGTATACACAGAAAAATAGAGGGACATGTCTAAATCGAGGCAGCCCGTCATGCTGATCATTTATGATCACAATCATATAAAATGCATCACTGAAATATATCACCAGTATGTTTCGTTTTCTGTCTTCCTCCTGTTTTTCCACCTAATTATATTACCGTTATATTGTACTATATCTGTAGTTAAATTTTTGATAAGAGTTCTTTGTGTCTTAAATCATAAAAAACCGATTAAAAGGGCGAACTTTGAAATAAAAAAATAAATAAATAAATTGAGTGAGAAAAACAGTCATGCAATTTCTAAAATTATGATGTGTAACCAATCAACAGTGTCCAGAACTTTTGCAAAGTACAACAACACGGGCATGATACTTAGGAAAAACGAACGCGTCGTTAAAGAATGACTAGAGATCGAGAAGACAGAAGATTGGAAAGAATTGCGCTGTAGGATCAGTTCAAAACTGGAACCGATTAACCATGGATTGTGTGGACAATAATTTAGACGTCGTCTGCGGGAATATACTTCTCACAAAATTGCACCAAAATTGGACTACGGAAGATTGGAGAAGCTTAATGTTTTCGGATGAAAGCAAAATCATGTTCTTCCAGCCACGAAGTCAGCAGTAAGCTACCGCCATCTGTGTCGCAAGAAAAGCATAAGCGCATTTCGATGTAACTGCGCAACGATGGATGTGCCATACGTTTTAAGAGAGATAGGGGGACAAAAAATTCAATATCTTTGGTATTATATAGTATGAATGAAAAAACATTTTCTTGCAGATTATTAAAGTTGAATATATTTTTCGCGTTCTGTCACATACTTTTCAGTTTTTTTAGTGTGAAGAACACCTGAAAAACTTTAATTGTTTAACAAAAAATTATGTAAAATATTATTATTAAAAAAAGGACCTTGAAAAACTATTTATAATATAGCACGAGCATTTTTCTTTGCCTTCACAAAACTTCATCGATTTATCTCTAGTAGTTTATGAGAAAAAAAGTTTACAATTTTATCATGCTCTAAATTTCAACCTTCAATAACTTTAACAAAAAAAGAATTTTAACGAAATATTCATATCACGGGGTATGCGTCTGGTCCCCTTCCTAATGAGCTGTTAATTTTCAAAATCGGAGATTTTTCGAAATTTTCGTGGACCACTTGACGTGGTTTAACCCAGCAGTAATAAAAGCAACATGTGAATCAACAAAATATTAATAAACCCTGTTAAATATTTCTAATCAACTTATATATATATATATTTTTTAGAAATTGCTTATTATTAAAAATGTTTTGCTTAAGAAACCAGCGCATGGCACAATAAACTCAAACAAACCTAAAAATTTAATAGGATTTAAAAATATACAACCGTTTCATAACTTTTTCTTTTTTTCCTAATGAGCAACTACTGTTATGCATTTAATGAAGGAAAAAATATAATAGTCTGCAAAAATAATGGGAAGCGTTAACTTCGAAAACTATAGTGATGCATTTTCTATGATCGTGGCTGCCTCTGGTGAATATAGCCAGATAAATATATCTAAAGAGTGACACTGAAGTCAAAATAGCTTATGAAGTCGTACTTATTAGTAAATTTGTTTCACATATATCCTATATTTATCACATGAAATAAAATATTCAGACATACATATTATATATAGTATCCCATAGATGGTGCTGCAAGAAAAATAGCTCTCAAATCCAATTCAATGGAAGTTCACTCGCGTAAAAAATATTTACTTCATTATTATTTTTATTTCTTGTTGATAAATATTATTCTGTTGTTCGTTTTTCGTTATGTCAAATTCAATGACGCTATTTTGACAGTAACACAATTTTGACGACACGTTGTTTTTGAGTTGAGAAATATATTTTTCAAATGACAACAACTAGACAAACTCATTTTATTCAAAAAGTTTTTCGAAAATGTTGACATTCACTGCTATAAAGATGAAACGGCAACAGTTTGCATTACTTTAACTTTGACTGTCATTAAATTTGACATAATGCGAAGCGATCTTAATAGTGGTAATGCACAAACTTTAGCAAAAAAACTTCACTGGACTCTTGGCTCTTAAAGTTCAGACTACTGACTCCGAATTACGATAGTAAATTTTAGTAATTTCGACTCGCTGTTGGATCGTATGTATTTCCATGATGAAATGGGCAATAAGGTTAGCCAATGTCGAAAGATCTACTTTTGTAGTGCTCTATTGAAAAACCCCCATAGAGATACTTTTTGTTGATACTTTTTGAAATCAAAATTTAGGTATTTAAGGCGACACTCTTTGAAATTATTCCAAATCGCATGCTGACACTTACATAGAAATGTTCTATAATGAAATATTACTAAACAATATTATCGGATGAGACGATAATGACAGTTGATCCAAACACTCTGGAGCAAAACCTAACACTTAACAAGCTATGAGCAATAATAAAATCCTGCATATTTATTAATTGTATGCCAAAAAGCTCAAGTAGTACTGACTATACAGTCACCATGCAAAATTACGACAAGTATGCGAGCAAGTAAAGAAGAAGATGTAATAGATCTTTCCGATCTTACAGAATGCGCAACAAAACTCTGTTTCCTCTAGAATAGCCATGGTAGTAGCTGCGAACTAGAAGAGAATAAGTCAGAGTCCTCCTTCAGCTCCAAGATTCAACTCTTTCACAAATTAGATGAAAGATAGAGACTCTCTCGTACAAAAACTATACTTAAACAGCTTATTGATCCTTCGTCTCTTGCATAAACTCCGCTTATCTCTAAACCTGTCAGCGAACTCACTCGTTATTTTACTTGCTCAGCCAGCCAATTAACTTCCTACAGCCAATCTTCATCTGTCCACAACTTTCTTATGAGAAAATATTTAACATTCCACAACTTTCTTATAACAGTATGCATGTCTCTGCTTCACAATAATTTCGCACGTCCACACAGCTTTCCATTAAACTGACTGCAACTCATAATATCCGTCCAACGCCTGCTTATTAATATCTAATAAATTTGCTTTCGCCAACAATTTGAATTGCCACTAAAAGGATTAAATTTTCCTATTTTAGACGCAAGTTATATTTGTGTAAGAAACAGTCGACTGCTTAAGATGGCAGCGTGGCGGCAAAGTGTGCAGCATAAAATGTAGACAAAAAGCAAAGCAAAGAAACTGACAAATAAGCCGAGCGGATGCTAAAAGGGAAACGGATGTAAAACTTTTCTTTAATTGTACAAAAATGCTGTTTTATTGCTGGAAATCCGGCTTAAAAGGATTTGCTATATAAAATAGATTTATTTTCCATGTCAAGAAAACTTATTGAGCGCATGAAAGCACTGAACGTAAGTAGAGCGAATTTTCTGGGATTATGGCGCTCAAGTTGTAAGGCAGCTTAAAAAAATTTAATTGGAATGAAGTGCGCGATTTGAAGACTGAGGTGAGACCGAAAGGCAGCTAACTTCAAGGAATTGGTTTTTTTTTCTTGCTATTTTTAAAAGTGTATGGCTTAATAGAGATGTGAAAATTTTTAACGCGTCGATACTACACAAAAATGTCTCGCCTATGTATGTGCTTATTTGACAGCTTGGTTGACAGTTATCCTTCTAGGAAATTCTATATGCACAAAAAATTGTCGGAAGCTTTATTGCGTCTTTATGCAGTCTTATATGAAAATGAAGTCTTATGTGATAATAAACTTTATGTCAGGCACATGTACTTGGTGTGACAACTTGTCTGACGGCTACTTTTCGATGAAATTCAATACCTGAAAAAAACTCTTCATACAATATAATATGACAATAAACCTTATATCAGGCACATGTACTTGGTTTGACAACTTGTCTGATAGCTACTTTTCGATGAAATTCAATACCTCAAAAACCTTATTCTATAGATAATTTATATGAAAATAGAAATTCAATACCTCAAAAACTGTTATTCAACTTTATGAGAAAATAGAGTATTATATGATATTCATTATATAGAGTATTATATGATAATAAATTCCTAAAATTTGAGATTATTTTGTCAGCTCTATCTCTATACTCTAAGCTTCACAGAAAGCAGTCCATATTTCCATAATAATTAAAATAAATATTTTTCCTAAATTTATATCCTTTTAACCCTCAATGACCAAAAATTTCTGGATATAGTCTATAATGATAATAAAAATTACATGACAGCTACAAAACCAAACCATTAAAAATTACTCTATATTTTTATAATTTCAAGAACAGGTATACAATATCTATTTCTAACTCTCTTCCTCTATTTTTGATTTTTTGGAGATAGTTTTTACTGATAATATATATTCAAAACAGCTTTGACAGCTCGGTTGACAGCTTATCACGCAACTTTGAAGACCCTTTATGCAGTCTTTACTGATAATAAACATCGAACAATTAAGTGTATTTTGACAGCTTTGTTGGCAGGTAACCTTTAAGTATATTCCAAACCTGTCAAAAAACTCTTCTTATTACCATAATTTCCAAAAATATATACAGTAGCTATTTCCAACTCTCAATACTAATATTTTTGGAAGTTTCAAAACAGCTCGTTTGACAGCTATCCCGCAACTTTGAAGACCTTTATGCAGTCATTACTGAAATCAAAAACTTAAGTTCATTTAACACCTTTTTTGGGTAGTAATCCCTGAGTTCCTAACCTATCAAAAAACTCCCCAAATTTCCATAATTTCAAAAAAATATATAGTATAGTAGCTAATTCTGTTTCTCAGTGACCAAACTTTTCTGGAGAAGGTCTATACTGATAGTAAAAATGACAGCTCGTTTGACAGCCATATCCGTACGATATTTCATACCTCAAAATATGAGTTTTTTTTGACAGTTCATTTTACAGCCATGCCGTTGGGAAAATTATATCTCAAAAAAATTTTGGAGAATAAAATTACATGAATTCACTTTGACAGCTCGTTTGACAGCTTCCTCCTTACGATATTACAAACCTCTCAAAAACATCCTCTATTTTCAAAATTAAAATACAAAATATATGTACGTAATAGCTAATTCCGACTCTAGTTGACCAAAAATTTATGTAAATATTATTTTTTAATAATAAATAACCAAAACATGAGTCTATTTCGACAGTTCATTTCACAGCTATCCCGCTAGGAAACTTACACCTTCAAAAAACTTTTGAGAGTTTTTACTAATAATAAATACCTGAAACCTGAATTTACTTCAAAAAATTTTTAATTTTGTACTCTTAGCATATTGGAAACAATTCGAAAAAACAGCCACTATTTCCATTATTTGAAATATATAAAAATATCAATGCTATTTCCGACTCTCTGTGACGTCACTAAATGCAATTTGACTGCTGCGGCCTTTAAGTTATTTGTAGTTGACTAAATTTGTGGCGTCGGTAAACCGCAAACGAAATTTGCATTAAGAATTCTAGGAATTTGTAATTAGTAACACTGTGAGTGCACAACAACACGAATGTTATTTTTCATGACACTTCCACACCAACAATAAAGGTGGAAAAATGAATTAAGTCCGAAAATATCTGAAAGTGAATAAGTTCAGCTGCTATTTTTAGCATAGATTCGAAATAAAATCGTTTCAATGCTAATGCATTTTTGGTGTTTAATCAATTTGGCAACTCGGCAATGAAAATGGCTGACAACGGACAATATTTTTTTCGTTGAGCGGTTAAACGCATGAAATGTGTTGACAGCGTTGGCCTTAAAGCCACAAAATAGTTACTCAACTGTATATATAATAATAATAAAATTTAGTTCTTAATACTTGAAGCACTTTAAAGTTTCATGTAAAATTTTAATCCGATTTGCTTAAAGTAAATCGTGTAACATTGAATTCGAATTTGAATTTTGACATATGAGGTTAAGTACATAGTGGAGTGTAGGGCAAAGAGAAGAAGTAAACAATTTTTTTTTTTTGGTAGACAGAGATATTTTTATAGCGCGTTGCTTCCATCGCTTTTCCATTTACAGCTGCAATATGTACTCAACCTTAGAAATGCTTTTCGGCAACTTTTAAGTTGCTTTAAATTGTTAATCTGATTTGTGAACATGGAATTTGTATAAAAATAAGTATAGATGATACAAATATTTTTACTTTTAATCTTGGCTTATTTTAGCTAAGCGCTTTGTGATACAAAAAGCAAAGAATTTCATTTAAGTTAAATCCCCGCCAGCAGGACTTACCTAATGGTATAATCATAGGAAATTTTTGGAGTAAGGTTACCTTCTTTCAAAGTTTTTTTATTTAAATATATTAGAATTAATGGTGTCCTGAAGGCTAGATTAGGTTAATCTGGTAGACCAATAAGCTATGCATAGACCAGTTTTGGTCCTTTGTGATACCAGATGGACTTCAGTTGCTAAGTCCAAGAGGAGTAGTCATAGTCAGTAGCTTAGGATGCCTGCGCTTGACGCGAATTTTAGCACACCCTCGTCCACTATTTCATTGCCCTGGTGTCGAGTAGAAGTGAAGTTCCCTGCTTCTGGCAATGCTTTCCACTACTGCCCTGCTTCCCAAGACACTTCAGGCTGATATACGATACGAAGTTACTGCCTTGATTTCTGCTTGGCTGTCTGGACTCTGGAATTAGAAAGTTTTGCAGTTGCATTCATTTCATTTTTAAAAAGCGTTGCCAGATTATTTATTTAAATCAAATATTTAATAATATTTTAATGAAAAATCAAACATTTTGAGGACATGAAACTAAATATACTGCAATTAATATAAAAATTTGTATCGCAGACTCTATCGATAAGGGTTGCCACCTATGTATTATTTCATATGAATTATCCATTGCAGGAATTTTTACAAAATACTTCCATGCATACATATGTATGTATTAAACTAAAGGGATAAAAAAGCAATTTGTGTTTTTCAAAAAGGCTGCCATATTTTTTTATTTTTGCAGAATTGCCTAGTTTTGGATTTTTTTGTATTTAAAAATTTATTAATGGTGTCTAAAAGGCAACTTTGAACTCTTTTTATTGCGAAAACATGAAGATGAAAATTTGTCATAATGAAGTTGCCACCTTTTAAAACTTATCTTTTATATATATAATATTACTTGCAACAGAAATTTTGCAACAGGAATACTGACAATGTGTGTAAATCCAAAGGGTTTAAAAAAGTTTGCAGCATTTTTGAAAAGGTTTGCCACCTTTTTTTGGTGCATAAAATTAATTAAAACATCTAAAGCAGCGAGAGGACTACAGATATACAGACACATTTCTATAAAATAGAATAAAAAACTCGTTTTTACTAAATACTTCTATTCCAAAATGATATACATTTTTAAGAAATTAAATTTAAGACAGGTGGCAACTTCATGTTTTCTGGTATTAAAAATTTTCTGTAGTGGTGTAGTATAAAGAAGATTTTGCGTAACTTTTTTCAAAAAAATTTCAACTCAATTCTACAATAAAATTTAATACAGGTAGCAACACTTGTTTATTTTTTTAAGTATTATAAATTCCTTCTGGTGGCAGGTTCGCAAACGTTATATGCTACAGCATGCCACGAAACTTCTAATACAAATTTTGAACTTATTATTTATTTTAGAGCAAACAGTGGCAACTACAAAGAAGTTTTGAAAATATTTCTAATGTTTTTGTTTTGGTTAAATATCCCACAAAGATAATCATCTTCGAGAAACAAATTTTTACAGCAAATGGCAACTCCAGATTATTTATGGTAGAAAGTAGATTTGCACACGCTTTTTTTTACCAAAAGTTGTATTTTTTTTCTTGGAAAAAATTTAATACAGGTGGAAACCCTCTTAATATTTTTATTAGAAATACTGGGGTGATGCATTAACAATTATTAAGGTTATTCTGAAAAAAAAACATTTATACAGGCGACCCTTGATATTTTTAAACACCGGAAATACTTTATTTTGTTGTATTAACAAATGTTAAGGTTTTAGAATTAAGAAATTTTTGTAAAAATTAATACAGGTGGCAACTCTTGTTTTTTCAGTTTTATAAATATAGGTGGCAACCCTAGATATTTTTAAACGCCAAAAATATGTTATTTTGATGTATTAACAAATATTTGGGTTATTTAAAAATTTAATAAATTTAATACAGGTGGCAACCCTTGTTGTTTCAAGTTATAGAAATACCTTACAATGGCAAATAAGCAAATATGAGGACTAAACGTAAGATACCATGAAACAAATAGTTCAAAAGTATTAAAGACTATTCACCAATTAATAAAGGTTTTAAAAGAAATATCTGCTAAAAGCCATATATCACAATTATTTGCAAGTAAGTTTTCAATTTTTCGCTCAATAACAAACGATCAGCAGTTTGAAAGTTAAATTTCATGCATAAAAACTAAATTATTAAGATTTATTTCGGCATTCATGCAAGCACACCCGCACTACAAACGCCACTAATGGCATAGCACATGCAAGCGCCTTTGTGTATGCTACGATTTGCCCGCATATTCATATTGCCGCATTGAATCGTTACATGAATTTCGATTTCAATAACAAAAGCTTCATCTCATGCTTGCGCAAGCAGGAAGAAAAGCGAACAAAAGCACACACATGCATGCACATACATTCACACATGCACACAAACGCACCAAAGTGCGGTGTGAGCATTTATCAGCAAACTTTGCAAAGTTTTTCGTTACAAATGTCATTGTGTTACACACCAACCGCTCCGTCACTTACTGACTTCCTTCCTAGCAGCAAATCTTTTCATCCTCTACATACACTCACGGTCAACTATATAAGTATACATGTGTATGTATGTGTGGCATTTAACTTTTGGAAATAGCAATGTGCGCGTATTTTTCGCGAAAACTTTGCGCCACCAGTCAATAGTATGAGTGCAATGCCATGTGTGAATTGTATATGTGTTTGTACAAATAAATAACGGAACTTTTGAAGGCATCAATTGCGGTGACTTTCTTATCTCTAGCGCTATTTAAGGACTTAAATAGATACTATATAAGAAAATATATTTACATATACTATGTATATTACAGCATGTATGTATATGTGAATGTTTGTATGTTTGTGCACTGACGGTATTTATGGGTATCATCTGCTTTTCATCTACTTTTAGGCTGGTACGAGGACAATTGGTACGAGGTGAACTTGGAAAATGAGGGTATCACTTGCACGATAGAACAGATGCGCATTGCGGCCGAAGGACATCTTACAACGGAAGCGCTTATGTGGAATCAGAACAATCAAACGACAATTTCCGGCATGACAGCTGAGGAATTTCGGTGAGTTTGCGTTTTTATTTGACGAGCGGCACTGTGTTTCGGGTGGCTATGTATGCTAGGAAATTTTTGACATTTTTAAAGGATTCATGGGTTGAGACCTTAGAAATCTGATGAGGAATTTGCAGGAAACTAGGGGGTTTTCAAATAACTAAATTTTTGCTAATTAAAATTGTAGACATAATAAATTCACTAGGGGGCGCTGCTACTTCTGAGAGAGTTCCAGATAAATTGACCTTTTAATTGAAGCCTCAATCCAAATACAAAATGGGGCTTTCCAAATGCTTCCTAGGACCCCCAAAACTCAGAAATATTTAGTAATCATTAAAAAGTTAGAAACGGAGAGGATTTGACCTGCTTTTTCAGCAGTTATCTTTTCCGAATCTGATAATACCCACGCCACCTTCACATTCTGAAGATCCTAGCATAATTTTTTCTAAAATAGATTACCCAAATTTAAAGTCTTTAATAGACGGCGATCCAATCGCAGATGAGAAAACCTTTCGGCCGTTTTAGGTTGAATCACAATTAATATAAACCTGAAGGAATGCACGGAAAGAGGATCCTAGCCATTCCAGTTTTTGGTTCCCAGTTTCTTATAGGCCTCGATTTCAGTAAAATCGTATGTAAGCACCAATTTTTCTTCTGATTGGATTTGGCAAAAGCTGAAGTAAAATGTTCAGGATCGAGTACTTAATTTAAGTTAGGTCGTTAGGTAGTAGGACTGATCCTCGCAGCCAGGACAGCCATGAAAGTTGTTCCCTTGTGATTCTCAGAACTCTTAAATATGATCACCAGACAATTTTATAGACCAACCAAGCGCTTTGAGCTTACCACAACTTTTTTCAGGTTGCTAATATCAATCCCAGCCAGATATTTCAACTTCAGTATGACAGAAGCCGACACCTCGTCAATGGCGGTCAAATGAAGTTCGCCAAGATCAAGTAGTTCAGAGGCTTGCTTGCATTCCACTTTGGGTCAGAAAGAACTTATAACTGCGAAAGTTTTGATTGTTGATTACGGTTTTCAAGCTCACGAGAGCTCCAAAGATTCAACGCCCGAGCGCAAAAGGACAACAGAGTAAAGACTCTTTCAAGCAAGCTCATCGACTTTACAGTTTTCAGCGATTTCGTGACCTATGTAGTGTGCCAGGAAGGATAACATAGTAGCTAGATGCTACAGATAAAAGTTTCAGACTTTGACTATTCGAGAACGCACTGCCAGGGAGCTCAAAGCCAGTATTGCAGTTCTGTGAACTTACACCTATTTATCTCAATAAATCTGTACTTCGCCGAAGTAAATCAAGTTGTGCTTAAATAAAAAAAAACTAACTCCGCAAAGAGACCTTAATCAACGCTTATCAAGCTCATCAGAGCTCCATAGATCCAACGCCAGAGCGAAATAGGGAATCGGAGTACTGACTTATTTTCAATATGATGAAATTGGGATCTCTCTCCAGCAATCTCATCGACTTGCCAAATTTCAGCGATTTTGCTCTGACCTAGGCTGTCAGTTCGGATAAAAAAGTAGCTTGATATCACAGATACAAGTTTTAGACCTTGACTATTCGGGAAGGCAGTGTCAGGAAGCTCAAAGCCAGTATTGCAGTTCTATTGTAGGCATTTACACCTATCTGAAAAAACCTGTCCTTCACAGCAGTAATACAAGTTGTAATTAAATAAAGAAAAACCAAATCCACCCAGAGAGCACCTTTTATTCTACCAGCTTTACAGTTAATGAAAAGGCTCCGCTAAGCCTCCTAGTCTTATAATTAGATATCGCGAATCCCAAAAGTTCCGTGTTTGAAACTCCGAGATCCCTGCTTTCGAATATACGTTTTGTTTCGCCCCAAGTTTAAGTCTTCAATCTTCCACAGAAACGAAAGGGTGTTGAGTTCCGAACTAAACCCGCAGTTTCCGCAACATAACTCTTCTTCTAACTAAAAAATAAGCCGTATTGCTCTTACTTCAGTGTCAAAAGCTCTTTTAATTCGAAACACACTATTATTTACTACAAGGAATGCACCTGAATTTTAATTTTAATTTTTATTTTTCCACCTCATTGCAGGCAACGACTGAATCATGCGCTTATCGAAGAAGGTTACGACATCAATCATGATCGCTATCCGGAGGGCTATCAAGAGGCGCCGCTGGCCTACGATGCTGTCTGGAGTGTGGCGTTGGCATTCAATAAGACAATGGAACGCCTCAAGCAAAGACAGAAATCCTTACGAGATTTTACATACACAGACAAGGAAATTGCCGATGAAATTTATGCGGCGATGAATTCTACACAGTTCCTTGGCATATCGGTAAGTAAGCTAAAGTGCAGGAAAGCGGTATTGCAAATAGACAAACAATGTAGCTGAAGGGCTATACTGAAAGTTTTGCCTCAGCACAGACAGTTGCGAGACGCAAAGCAAAGTCTCAAAGTCTATTCAAGGGTTTTAGCTTATGAACTCACTTACATATCTGTTGTTGATTGATTTGCCAGCGTTAACATTAGCTTTGTAGCAAGTGGCTCCGTAGGCAATGTTGACTTGAATCGCAGTGGTTTCGTAGACAATTCATTTTTGTGCTGCTTTGGCTAGCAGCAGCTTGTGGGGAATCAATCGAATGGAAAGATGAGTCGTGAGTTGAGGTGAAAATTGAAATTTGTCTTAAGTGAAGGAAAGGCGAGAATTTTCGCTTTGTAAGTGTTAGCATGTTTCTTAGCATGTTTCCAATTAAGACTATTTTACTGACTTAATATACATATGTTAATCCCGAAATTTAGAGATTTGAAAATAAGACCTTCGGAATCCCCAAGTTTTTATTACTTTCACGTGTTATTTAGTAATATTTAACAGTTTTAGAATTTACTTTCAGTTTGAAGACGGATGTGCATTGTTCCATACTCGGTGCTGAAGCCTTACTTTTGATCTCCAATAATGCCACTACTACTTTACGATCGGTTGAACGCTTGATCCAAACTTGTTTGATGTTGAAGTCCCGCATGTGCAAAACTAATAAGTTCGGGTTCCCGAAATTTTGTGATGTGCAGTAAAACCTACAAATACCTTACGACACCACAACTAGTAATTTGGTTTGATTAAACTTTTATATTCATGAGAGTCCCGAAATTTCGGGACTGGAAAATTCGGGATCCCGAAATTTTTTTGTTCTGCATGGCCAACCCAAAAAAAACAACCGAAGAAAAAAATATGCCAAATTTTTTCGCTGGATCTTTTATATAGAAAAAATTTTCTATTTATAAATTTTCTATAATTATCTATTACTGGCTATTCGCAATGAAAAATCTTAACCGAACGGGTTGTATAAGATTGAACCTCATGTGCAAACCTCTTTTAATTCTAGTTATATATGTATATCCTTTTTTTTTTAATTAAGTGCACTCTTTTATTTACATATGTATGTATGTATTTTGAAAATACCGAATTTTTGAGAGTGGTAATTTCGGGATCACGGAAACTTCCATTGAAAGTGATGTTTCATTCCTACAAACATTTCTACTTACTTGGTTTGATTTAAACTTTTATAATCTTAATAATCCCGAAATTTCGGGACTGTTAACTTCGGGATCCCGAAAATTTTTTGGTGCGCAACATAGTCAAATATACTTTGGGCTTCAAATATACCCATTTTTTTATCAAACTTAGTTAAAAAGCCATTTTTCGCTCCAGCAATCATATTTTGTGGCTATTCATAATAGAAAATAAAACCCGTAATCATTTTTAAACCTCTTTTAATTCAAAATATACACCAAAGGATAAAACTTTTTAAAAATTTACTTTATGGTATAAATAAAGAGCAATGCATGTATGCAATGACTTCACAAAGTCGGACCGCAAATGAAAGTCAATGCTTATGCACAACTAATTGCAATTAAGTGTTGTTGAAAATTCTAGCACTCCCATGCAAGAGTTTGCAAACTTTCCACACACACCCATACATCGACAAAACCATTGGCATGGAAACTAATGAATATGAATATGCCGAAAGCTAATAACTTCTCATATTTTCACGTTATGTAATTTTGCAAATGAAGCTAGCACTAAGTTGCCGTTTGCTGCTTTAAAGTTTTGGCATAGATATTTGTTTTTGTAGTTGCTTGATTCCTTTATACTATATCTGCTTGTGTCGATATGTTGCCAACGTTTGCTTTGCATTTTGTTAGCTTACGGCAGCGCTTTTGGCATGCAATTTACACAATGTATTAATTAATTTTAAAATTGGCAGCAAATTAGAGAATTACATGTCATTTGTGGCCTTTGTGGAAGGCGGACAATTTGAAAGCGAAGCAATTTTGTTTGGGTAAATGGGAAAATTTGTAATATTTATTCACGAGAATGCTAGTAATTTCTTGATGACCAGTTAAAGTCGTAACAAATATGAGAGATATGTACACTTAGAGAAGTTTCCGACCTTTTACTAAACACCTTTTACCAAAACGATTCCGAAAATAAAGGTGTTATTTCCAGCAAGTAACCGCTTAGCTCATTTAATATCAGAGAGAGAAAAACCAAATACGAAATCTCCTTTAACAGTTCTACACAGACATCATCCGCAGAAAATCATTCCAATCAAGCTCATCAGCAAGTTAATGCCATAACTACTCTTACGACAAGGTCAGTACTAACGAGATGACTAACGAGATCAGAAAAAGTAAAGAGAGGAAATTTCAACTTTTTTTTACAGATCAAGCAACCATATGGCACTCAAAATACTAATAATCGGTACAGGAAAACATATTAACTTTCGAAAAACTAAATTAAAGGTTGATCCAATTCAAGGTTCCCTACTTTAAAAAAAAAACACCGAAATTTCAACTTTATTGGGGAATGTTTATCATCGTTCAAAAGGACATTCTTCGACATTTATTTTTGAAAGATTATCTCTTTCAAATGTTGGACGGAGCTACGGCTCAGATGGTCCATCCGTTGAGTTTAATTTTCGATGACTCTCTCGAGCGTTCCGACTGCTAACAGGCGAGTGACACGCGTTATGTTTTGTCCCAAGGCCTGTATCGAAGCGGGATTGCCACATAGACTTTAGACTTTACATATCCCCACAGAATAAAGTCTAGTGGTTGTTTTTTCTGAATGAAATGACAGCTCCTGGATTTCTTCAGGTTGCTCTTCGTCCCAGCTGCGGCAATTTTGCTTTTTTACATTCCCATTGAGTCATAAATAGGCCTCCTCGCTGAAGAAAGTTTTGCTCGTAAACGTCCGATTGTCTTGGAACTTTTCAAGTACTCATAGAGCAAAGCGATGTCGCCAAGCCGTTCCATTCATCAGTACGAGTTTTAGTGTACACCCTCAGCTATGGCTGCTATATTTTCGGTTTTGCACGATCGGTTTGCTAAGGAGGACACCTAAACGATTTCATATGTTTGGCAACGAGTTGGTACTTCACTGTTCCTCTGCGCTGTGACGTTGGGCCTCTATCTAGGCAAACACTGGTCAACAAGCCAAACTTTTGCGACTGTGAGATCCTTCTGACCCAAAGCGTAGTGCATGAGGTTCTTTTAACTACTTGGAAGGTACACTGACTGAACTCTGTCCAATAGACTCACATGCGATGAGGCTACATATCTTGTTGAATGCAAATTGTCAAATTTGTAAGGTAGAAGTCGAAGTGGAATCATCCAGACACTTTCTTCTCAACTATCCCACTTTTGCGATATTGAGCTTGAAACACTCGATAGACAGACCTTCGAAGAATATGATAAAGTGGTTGGAGTTTGTATTAACACATTTCTGGTAAGCTCCAAACACTCCATCAATATGTAAAGGTCCGATGAGCCATATCTATAGTAAGAGTATTGGAAATCACAGAGGACCAGCATTCACAGCTGTTCAAGTGGGATCCTGCATTGCCTTTGTAGCAAGGATCAGCCCTACGACATAACCTAGTTTAACCTTCTTTATCCACTCCTGACTCGTATGTGGTAAAGTAATGCAGGTTTCGAATAGTTTCTCATACTAGAAGATTAAATAAACTTGGATTAATTTGAAAAAATCAGCAAATCAAAGATAATGAAACCAAAATAGAACAAGAGTAACGTTTTCTGACACCAGTTATGTTCATTTCGGTCTACGGTATTTTAGCAGAAAGGACCGAGATTTATGGCCAAGGGCTGTTACCTTAGTGCCATTCCCCAAGACTCGTTAGCAAAGTAAGATGTGATTGTCGATAATCTTTAAAATCTTGCACACAAACTCTTCCATAGGAAGAGTAGAACAAGAATCACCGCAAAACTAAAAGGTTTTTTTAGGATTTTTGTGCTTCAACTAATAGAATGAGATTTGACTGTTCTTAACTTATTTCGTACAAGCAATAAGTAGATAAAATTGATGCCTACTGATGATAAGGCATTAGAGTTCACATAAGCAGAAAGTACAGAGACTTTTTTCCGAGAACGGATCGGCCAAATTGTCTTCCACTTTTCCATTGATTTTAGGATCTCTATATAAGGGGAGAGATTTGAAATTTTAGAACGATATGTGAAGCAATATCTTCCTGGTGAAGCTCACCTTTCCTTATGGAACCACTTCTCTTTACAAGCAGTTATCTTTAGAAGAAGATATCATTATGTGAAGCCATGGTGTTTTTCGAACAAATTTTGTACGGTTTTAAATTTCAGTCAAACAAATTGGAAATAGTGCTGCTTGCCATGTACAGTTATCACTCTGAATTTAAAGTTTTTCGATAACCACAACTCACTTTTACAAATAATTCAAAGCAATACCTGGCCGACGCTGCGTAATTTATTTGCAGTCACAAGAAGCTTAGCTATTTTCCTCTCCTTCTTGCTTCCCTTCTCTACTTTCTCTCTCCACATATCTTACCCTCACTAATTTACCTTAAGACTTTATGGTTTCTTGTCTTAATTTTAACTGCCCACCTTTGACACTAAACATTTACAAATTTCCTCAGCTGATACAAGTGTGTCTTTGAACTTTTCCGAAACTTTGTTTGCGGTAAAACGAATCTTTTCATGCACACAGCGCTCTCTTATGGCATTTTGTATATGTACATATATGTGTGCGGGTGTGTATGGCTGCAATGTTGATTTATTAGTAGGGATAGCATTTAGTAGTCGGTCGTTACGAAAAGTTTGACAGCGTTAAAGTCTCGACTTTTGTGGTTTTACGTAGAAGTTTTCACGCCGCTTATCGGCTGAGTGTCAGAGAGTGCCGTTGGAGTTTCGTATTTCAATTTTTTTTAATAGAAAATATTAGTTTTGATTTAGTCTTTTACGAAAGTTTATTTGAAAGGTAAACGTTGTTATTTTTTGCTTTCACCGTCTTTTGCTTTTGTTTTACTTTGAAAGTGAAGTGAATGTAAATTGTGGCCAAGCTGTCATGGACAAGCAAGAGAGCTAATTGCAAAAATGGACAATGCTTTAGTTTTAATTAGAAGGTGTGGATATTGTCGTAGGAAAGTGTGTTAATCTTGTGAAGTAAAACAATAGTTATAGACTTCTGTGAAACATATTATATATACTAATAAAAGGGCCCCAGTATAGCACTAAGATTCCGGTATACCTGTATAGCTGCTTGAAAACATTACGAGTTAAAAGCTCCGCTTTCGCATTAAATATTCTTTCTCAATAATTTTAGTTCAAGCCTGAATAATTATTAGCTCCAAGAACATTCGACGTTTTTGAGCCACATTTTGTTCAGCTCAATGGGTACGTAAACAAGCAAAATTGCCGCATTTAAGACGAAGATCAACCTGAAGAGATTCAAAGCCCGCTATTCCAGAAAAACCAAAGGTTTTGGTATGGTTTGTGGGCCGGTGGAATCATCGGTCCATTTTCCTTAAAACATATTACTGGTGGGAACGTAACCGTCAATGGCAACCATTATCGCGTCATGACTACGTAACCGGTCGATTGGTCACCAAGATCGTGTAATATCACATCGTTAGACTTTTTCCTGTAAGGTATGTAAAGTCCAAAGTCTATGCGAACAATCACGCTTCGATTCAGGTCTTGGAGCAAAACATCACGCGTGTCATTCGCCAGTTACCAGCCGATATTCTCGAACAAGTCATCGAAAATTGAGCTCTACGTATGAACCATTAAAGACGTAGCCATCTGAATAATTCTTTGGTAAATACTTCCACAATAAAAAAGCAACCATAATTTACTTTATCTACTTCGGGTACTGATTTATAATTAATGGAAACCAGTAAGACCGCCATTAAGCAAAATCTGACTTTTCGAATCCCAATACAGTTATTATTCGCTCTTCATATAAGAAATAAACTATTAAATTTTTAGCATTCAAAACATTTTACAAAAGATCTAATAATATCACAGTGATTGTACTGGAAATTCTTGTGAAATTCCTCAGAAATCATAACCTCTCATATATTATCTACGTGGTCAAAAAAGAGATTGTAAATATTTAGAAAAAAAGCCAAGAATGTCATGAGAAACTAGTCAAGGAGTGTATGACCTCCTTAGTAATAGCATCAAACTGCTTCCATATCCAATTTATTTGGTTGCCTGGTCATAGCGGAATTGTGAGCTGGGGCGTTGATCGTTTGTAAGAAAATCGGCTGTATACTTTGGGTATAAGTCAGAATAGCAACGAATTGAGTCCTGTTCCCCAAGAACTTCCACAGGCTCGCGCAAAATGTGGCGTTGATCACAAGCAGTTTGTCCAGGTTTGTCCGGAAATTCATGGTGGACGATGAGTCGATTTGAAAAATTTATTGAACCAATCGTTTTCACTTTGGTTTAAAAACTCATTCAAAATTGCCTTTTGCTCGAAAGAGCGCTGCCATTTTCGGCTTACACCACTCACAGAATCACGACGCGCGAAAATATTTGTCCTGACTCTCCAGGTGCTCGGAGACAACTGACCCGCCGCTCATTCATTAGCTAATCGGTGCGCAAGGATATGTAATTTATCGGAAAATCTTACATTCCATATAAAATGTGGCGTAATAAAACGGGTTTGTTCAGAATTCATGGTGTACAGTGATGCCTTGATCTCAGTTTATTAATAATAATTTTATTCTTTATAAAAATCTTATTTGCTAAATTTACTCGGAAGATTGTTTTGTGATTTGACATTCCTCAGCATCAACTTGACCCGGCATATCTTAGATAAACATATCGAATAATAACAGAATTTAATTTGATTTTTTTTTAAAGAATTTTGCATTTTGCTTACACCACTCACAGAAGCACGATGTATTTTGCAAAAATATATATTGTTGAATCTGAAGACTCTCCAGGTGCTCGGAGATAAAAATTGACCATACTTTTGGTTTTGAAAGTTGGAGTCGTTTGATGACGCAACTCGCGCACCCTCTGAAGTACAGTCGCGGCGGAAGAAAATCAGTGCTAATACTTTCCGGACAAACCCTGTACATGAGATCTCGAAATATTTCTAGACCATAGTGCAATACAAAAGAACTTTTGAGTTTTAGCTCTCCGCAAAATCCACCTTGCCGTAATGGTAGAAGTTCTTATTGGACACTCTGCTGCTAGTACTCATGTGGCTAGTCTCATGATGTAGAGCACGAAAACGGAAAGAGTTAAATGAAGAAAGATTATATGATTGTCGTAAGAGGCGACTAAAATCCAATACACAGTAAGTCTGCTTTTTTGGCTTACCTCGAATTTTAGCATAGTCTCGTCAGAAATAGTAGTACTATAATAATCAGCTGGAACTGTTACTATAGACTTTGAAGGAGTTTCCTTCTAATGAAAAGACATTGGAAGTTTTAGGGACAAAAGTCGCCAGTCATTGAGTCTGATGGGTGCTGAACTGGTAGTAGCAATCTGACCGGAGACTTAAATCTGGTACCAGAGGAAACAGTTAGCCCAAGGGGTCGGTTCAATCTGCTGGGTCTGGCCCTTTGGAGAGATTCATGGCATCTGCGGCCGCGTGCCGGAAAAAGTTGGAAAAGGTATCCATCCACCCGAACAATTGGAACCAAATAATACTATGATCTATGTGCGTTTAAGCACCGTGGGGTTAGGACGGCGACCGCAAGTACTCACGTAAATCACAACGTTTTTGTCTAGCTTTTGCAAGACAGAGGTTGTAACATTTCGGTAGTAATATTTTTGGAGAACCACGAGAGAGAGCCGCAATAGATATTAGGCGGCTCATCAAATTTGGGGCAAGCTCTAAGCACATTGTCGATAAGGTATTTTTAATGCGCGCTTAGAAGTTCTGAGCAGCACAGCTGACCAGAGTTTCTAGCAGTGAAAGGGGTATAGTATTGAATTCTAATCTGGAGAACTGGAGATTCTGATCTCTGCTGATCACTTAAGCAAGCACTTAAGCAAACAGGAGTATGGCTGGAGGTCTCACGTTTCAAGCCAGAAAGTCACGTCTATTTTAGCTGATGAATCTCGTAGTAGAAGAATTCATTCAAAAATACTAACACACGTTGGATAGTTTTTAAGGGAAACAATGCAAATAAGCGAAACATTTTACTTTCACTAAAAATTTGCAGACTGAATATTGGCCTTCCGAAGAGTAAGAAATGGAGCTAGAAAGAAATTTTCTGTAAAAGGATTTCGAAAAGAGACTCCAATATCGGAGTATCAAGAGACTTTGTTAATAAGTAGAATCTTTAACAAATGAACTGAGCAGCCACAAAAGAGCTAAAATGTGCTCGGAAAACATTAACCTTCTGGAAACAGTTTGAAAGTCACTGGGATAAGTTAGACACTGAATGTGGCTTTTATCCAAAAATATGAAATAAAACTGAAACGCGCGCGAATGGGAAATACAGAAAATTTCCCAACGTCATAGATTTGCTTAGAGAATAAGAATATGGTTTAATCGTACAAAGCAAGGCCTTCTATAAAAGACCATTGTCTCTTCACATTTGAATTAAAATGTATCATAGATCCCTAATACAAATTCTTCAACTTGTTTAAAACTACATAACACATTACACTAAATTTGAGCACTTGGAGACATTTGATAGTTTCTTTAAGAAAAATAACTGTTAATTATATAAAACTTAAATTAACAGTTATTTTTCTTAAAGAAACTATCAAATGTCTTCGAGCGCTCAACTTCAAATCAATAACGAGAAAAGAGAAGAGTAACATTTCTTAAGAAAAACACATTTGTACATTGTATCCCCACCAAAAGGTTTTAGTATTCATGAGGGCTAAACACCCTTGTGCGCAAAGAAAAAGTAAAAAAAAAAAATAAATAAAAACTGGTAAAGCGATTAGAAATGCAAAGTGTTGAGAAGTGAAATCCGATTAGGATCCCACAAAAGTGCAATAAAGTACATGCATAAACAACAAAGTGAATAAAAGGGGACAAGACAGGAATAATAAGTGCGATTGAATGAAGAAAATGCAATAAAGTAACTGACAGCAGAAAAAATAAATACAAAAGCAAGTAATATTAATGAAAAACAATAAAAACGTTAACTTCGGTTGCACCGAAGCTAAATACCCTTCACAGGTGCATTTCTGTTAGTAACTATGTGTTCAGTTTGTATGGAAGCTATATGCTATAGTCAACCGATCTGATCAATTTCTTCGGAGATTACATTGTTGCTTTATGAAATAATATATACCAAATTTCGTGAATATATCTTGTCAAATGTGAAAGTTTTCCATACAAGCATTTGATTCCGAACGTTCAGTTTGTATGGCAGCTATATGTTATAGTGGTCCGATATCGGCCGTTCCGACAAATGAGCAGCTTCTTGAAGAGAAAATGACGTTTGCAAAATTTCAAAATGATATCTTAAAAACTGAGGGACTAGTACGTATACATATATACAGACAGACAGAAGGACGAACAGACAGACGGACATGGCTAAATCGACTCAGCTCAACATACTGATCATTTATATATATACTTTATAGGGTCTCCGACGATTCCTTCTGGGTGTTACAAACTTCGTGACAAACTTAATATACCCTGTTCAGGGTATAAATATAAAAACGGAGTTGGATTAATATAATAATACCTTGTGAGAAAAAATTAGCCGGTAACTGTAAATAAAACCCACAATATTTACTAATTATTCATCAATATTTATTTTGTCGCCTTCAAAGTAATCCCCACCAGATACAATAAACATATTTGCTTTCGTTTCTCGATTTTTTCAATCCTCGACACACTTTTTGGGATGGCCTTCAGCTTCTTCAGCGAATTTTGTTTTATCCCTTCGATCGAAAGCGTGTTCCACGGAGCGGTAGTTTCAGTTTGGGGAACGAGAAATAA
This sequence comes from Bactrocera neohumeralis, assembly GCF_024586455.1. Taxonomy (NCBI): domain Eukaryota; kingdom Metazoa; phylum Arthropoda; class Insecta; order Diptera; family Tephritidae; genus Bactrocera; species Bactrocera neohumeralis. The sequence continues at coordinate 70,367,813 of NC_065920.1, read as the reverse complement.
TAACACGGAGCTAAATCTGGTGAATGCGGTGTATGTTCGATGGTATTCATTGCGTTATTGGCTTTAAATTTGGACACAATCTGATGGTGCGTTATCAACGCATAAATTCCATGAGCCATAAAATCCATTCCAGCCGTTTTCGATGGATGTTCTCACTTAAACATCTCGATACGGCCAAATGGAAATCCCTATTGGCCTCTGTTGCTCTGGAACAAATTCATGATGCACCAAACAACGAATAGCAAAAAAAAAAGAATGAGCATCACATTGATTCCACTCCAATGATTGCTGACTTGTTTGCATACTAAGCTCATAAACTCATGTCTCATCGGCAGTTATAACGTTCTCTATGAATGTGGAATCGGAATCACAAGATCGAGCATGTCCAAAGAGACCTGCTTACGACACTCTTTTTGAAAACACCAGCTTAACTCAGCCGAATCGAGCAAGAATGTGCTTCATATCCAAAATAACCATTAAAATCATTTCAACGGACTCGTGAGAGATGGGGAGCTCTCTTGTCATCTCCCTAACACTTTGCAGATGATTTTCAAGCACCATATCCTTTACTTTTTTAATATTTTCTTCAGTTGAAGGGCTCGAAGGTCGTCCAGAAGAAGATCTAATCCGCACAAAGTAGGAACTAAGGTTAGATCTGCACCGATTTGAGCCATATTTGATTAAGATTGACAGGAAGTTCGAAAATCCTTCTTTTAGGCAGATAGGGCAGAGGGAAGTATTATTATCGAAAATTCAATCATCCTTATATTAGGTAATATGCGGGTGCCAGACGAAGAATTGAACCAATTTACTCTTTTTATACATCAAGACAAAGCATTATCAGAAAATTGCACTCTAAAATATTCCCGCATATAAATTGGATTAAAGTTGACCAGAAGTATAAAAGTCTTTATATTAAGTGTATGGACACGTACGAACCTAAAAGTAAATACTAATAAGACGGATGCGGTCCTCTTCACAAGGAAGTACTGCAATGAAAACATACTTATCAAGTATCTGGGAGTAATTTTGGACAAAATTCTGCCGAGTTGACAGTTCTTGTCGAGATAAAAGAAGCGAGGCTGTCAGGTTAGATTAGGTTAGGTTAGATGCCATAGAAAATAGAACTCCCGTGTTCGGACTTACAGATCGGGAAAAAGTTTAGTAAGGGCTGTCAGCAACTTTCGTACAAAAAATCGATGGAACGGGTACAACGACTAACTATACATAACAGGGGCGCTACGGGGCTCACTCGAACGGCGGCAATATTAAGGTTACTCAACCTACCACCAGTCCACATTGCAGTAGAAAGCTCTGCGGCAAAATCAACAGCAAGTTTGTCGGCATTAGGTGAGTTCTCTACAAAGACATTCGGGCATTACTCAATAAGCGGCGGGCTGGTGGACAAATTGGATCACATACCCGTGTGCTTTGTTTGGGAGAGAAGGTTCCATGTCACACTAAAGGAGATAGATAGCGCAGAAGCCTGCGATACGACGGCGGAATTTACACAGATGGATTCAAAATGCCCAATGGGCTGATAGCCGGAATCTACCGATTAGAGCTGGATCTCAGGTGATCCTTCAAGCTTCCGGATTACTGCAGTATCTTCCAAGCTGAAGCATTTGCAGTCGGGAAAGCGGTTGAGATAGCTAACAACGAAGGATATAACATAAATACGATAATTATATGTCGATAGACAGGAATCAAATAAGACAATAAACTCACTTCGCATTACGTCAAAGTATGTTCTTAGAAGCAGGGAAGCCTTAGATGTAGCGGATGCCGCAAAGCATATATGCATATTGGGTTACAAGTCATAAAGGAGTAACGGAAAACGAAGCAGCTGATGAGATTGCCAAAAGTGGTATCCGTCTGGCTACTGAACAAGCACAAGAAATAGGGAAGTCACTAAGAACGAAATTGACGCATGGTCTGACAGCCAGATCAGGGCGAGATGGAATGATTTAAGTGAATACAGGATCGTTAAGATCTTATGGAAGATACCCTTAGGAAAATTCGCCTGCTTTTTACACACGGTCTCGAGAAGACTGCCGGACGGCTGTTGGCCTCTTGACAGGTCAAAACCTACCGGTATTACATGCGAGCCGGATGGGCATAAGTATGTGATAACGATACATGCAAAAAATGCACTGGAACACCTCCTATGCCTTTGTCCAGCGCTAACTAGAGTTCCACTCAAGCCTCGGAGTTCAAAGAACTGTACGAAATATCAAACATAGACATCAAGTCGCTTTTAAAGTTCGCAAAAAACGCTAACGTTCTGTGTGACAGACGCTGGAACTATTTCTATGCTTTTGTCGAGCACTATGTAGAACTCGACGCAAGTATCTAGGAACTTTGGAGTTCAAAATTGGACGAAATATGAAACGTACACATTAAGACGGTGTTAAAGTTCGTCCATTTAGGTCCACTACCATAGGATTAACTGATATTTTCAATAAAATATCAACTATGAGTTCGAAGTGTCAGATATTTGGTATCCAGTGCTTTAAAAAGATTCGATCTCGAACATTTCCATATTAAGGTTGCACCAACTACATCAGAAATACCGTCATACATATACAACCATAGAACTGCCGTAAATTGCCAGCTTGTTAAAGTACTTGCCACATTTTAGGAAAAACACGGTACTGCAGCTGTTTTGAAGAGAAATCACAAAAACAAATTTGCTGCAACGAACACTAAACATATGCACACACAAAGGGGGATATGCGAATGCATGGACCCGGTATGTTAGTACTCAAAAAGTGGCAGCAGCCAACAACGGCTGGTGAAGCCCCGGCAACCGGCAATCAGCAGTCAGTAGTCAGCAATGCGTAAATACACAAGTGAGAACATTTTTTGCGCCGCTGTGAATTGCACACTTGCCACGCCGAGCAAACACCCCCCGCACAGTCAGCTAACTAAGTAGCAACAGCAATAGCAACAACAAATGAGAACTGTGCCGTTTCCTGCTTGACATAGCAACGGACTGGCATATCCAACACTCCTGCGGGACCCCATGGTCGGTTGCGTGGCACATGTCGCTCTGCGATTTTTTTTCTGTCATCCGTTTATTTAACTTTTTTACTAAAGCACCAAAGGGGCGAGACTATCAATTCGCTACGGCATTGCAGGGAAGCAGCTTCTTTTTTCGGCTGGCAACACCAACATGCTTGTATGCGCGGTGCTTCTGCCAGGCACTAAAGTAGTTGGAACCTGCCGCTGTGTCTAGTGGTTACATGATGTTGTTAGCCGGGTGCCTGCGGTAGATGCGGTGTTGCGTTAAAAATGCTGCATATTTTTGGGCGCAGTAAAGTAGGTGTTTTTCAGAGCAGACATTTTCGGCAGTTAGCTTTCATGCAAGTAGCTAGCGTTGCTGAGTGCAGTAATTTGCTTTAAAATTGAGCTATACCGCCTAAAAGTAGGCAACAGTTTTTTGAAAGCGTAGTGAAGCATACTATATATGATTAAATTGCATGTTTTTCTTAACGCAAAAACCGTTTTAGTAAGAGTATAAGTCATAATTAAGACCTTTCAAAAAAGGTTTCGCCTAAAAGTAGGCAATATTTTATTTAAAATATAAGTGCTCATATTATTATGGACAAATTTTAGCTAAGATTCTTAAATTGTCTTCCCGCAAAAAGAAAACAATTGTTTTTCGCGCCTTTATACATACATACATAATATATATATAATAAATTAGAAAAGTTATTAGCCTAAAAGTAGGCAACACTAACAACAAAGTTTAATTTTTCATATTTTTATATTAAAATTTTAATTAAAATGCGTTTAACAATCTTCCCTAGAAACAAATTTCAGTCGGACGCCTAATATTATGCAAAGTTATCAGCCTAAAAGTAGGCAACAGTTAAATGAAAGTTTATATTTTATATTAAATTGTGAATTAAAATCCTTGCAATAATCTTCCTTGACATCTAAATTAAGTCTAACGCCTAAAAGTATGCAATTTTTACTATCGATTTTTTTGGCAAAGCCACAAACTTAAAAGTAGGTAACTTTTTGAGTGTCTTTGTGTCTTTTCTTTACCAAGAAATTGTTTTTGAGCGTCTAAGAAACTGATCTCTAAACGGAACTGAAGAAAGAGAAAGTAGATTAAGGGACACACCTGGCGCGAAGCCTAGAAAAACCTTTTTTGGAAGTTACGTACAAAAAAAACTTTAAGGGCACTCTTATACGTATTTTAAGGATAAACAGCAAAAATTAAAAAAAAAAAAAAACAAATTTAATAAAGCGTTAAAAGATAGACTAATCTATATGATTAAATTGAGCCCCTACTTGTTAAAAGGCTTTAATTTAAAAACTGTTTCAGATATTTGGGTCAAAATTTCAGTATGTTATTTTTTAAAGTATAGCCTGTGAAAAAATATGTTTTTTTTTACTTTCATACTATATGTGCTCCCTAAGAGAGTAGTAAAGTAAAAGTGGCCTACATTTAGGCGCATCAAAAAATCGATATTTCTGATTTAACTTTGACTTTTGATCCCAGAAAGATCGACCTTTTACGTGTTGTCCAAATTTCTGAAGGAGCACACCTAGTGTAAAATTAAAAAAAATACGTTTTTTGAAATGCCTAAATGTAGGCTTCTTTTAATTACTGTCGTTCTGTGTAGAAGAATGGGAAAATATTTAACTTTCATTAGAACTTTTTAAATAGACATGATTCAGGAAGTTATCAACTAATGAAAGTAAAGACATGACATACTATATAATAGCCTTGAATCGATAAGAATTTTACAATAAAGCTTTAATCTCGAAAATCGATTTTGTTCTTTAAATAACGATAAAGGCCAACTTGTTATTACTTTTCTTAGAATTTTCAAAATTTAAGATAAATTTTTGAATACACTGCCTGAAGCAATATGAGTTAAAAATGCGTTGACCATTAATTTCATCTGTAGAGAGCAACCATTAAATGGAAAAATTCTTTTTTCTCGACTAACCGCCACTTGGAGTAACTGCATGCAGGAGTAAGTGCTTTTACCCAGAGTAACTAACACCATTTGCACTTTCATGGAGTGTAAAGCAGAGTTGCCACAAAAAACGAAAACTGCTTCGACTAACTAGAATATTCAAATAAAGTAACTTTAACAACTAAATAATGACGGTAATGCATTTTCCACTTTAAAAAAGGGGACCAAAGGCTACAGTAACTAAAAGTTAAAAAATAAATAAAAATAAAGTCGATCGTTTGTTTGGTGCATAAAATATGGGTGTCGAGCGCAAATGCATTCACTTTCGCAATTGCAAATGCGCAACAAATAAATAGCATGCTTTTAGGCGAATTGAAAGTGAGGAAAACCAAAATATATGTTTATGGAAACTAGTTTTTTTTTAAGCTTTATGGGAAGGCTTTTCACATATAAAAAAATTTAACATGTCTTACATACATGGTCTTAAAGGGTGCATCAACGGATCATATTAGGTAGTCGAAAAAGTCTTTTCGTATTTCTAAACAAACTTCAACTTATTTTTTATATTTATACTACAAATGTGTACCAGGGAAACATTGTTGTGCTACACAAACTAATACAGCATCGTCTCCGTAAGCTTCATAAATATCATTGGTGGCTTGCATGGTATTCTTACCTTTTTTATACAAAAATTTTAAAATATTGCGAATTTTTTCATTATATTTTCCCATTTTTGAACAGCTGTAACTTTTTTCAACATCCCCGATTTTTTTTGAGTTAAATGAAGCTTAAAATCCCGCCATTTCAACACCAGACCATATAGTGTACACAATATGATTAGCAGTACTGGAGATATTCGACTGCAACGACATCTATTGGCAAAATACGAAAAGACTTTTTCTACTCCCCAATATTTAGTCTGAGCTGAATAAAAATATATATTTTTTCAAATTTTAAATTCAATATAGCCACTTTCTCTCTTAGTTAAAATGTATTTTTATATTTTTACAGGGCGTCGTTGCATTCAGCTCGCAGGGTGATCGTATTGCCTTAACCCAGATCGAACAAATGGTGAATGGAAAATATGAAAAATTGGGTTATTACGATACGCAATTGGATAATTTAACGTGGTTAAATATGGAGCAGTGGAGTGGTGGAAAAGTAAGTACAGCTAATCATAAAATCATAAATTTTTACACTTGTTTAAGAAATGGTTTTTGATTATATGAAAATAATAATTGAATTATTTTTATTTTAACAATTCCATTAATGTGTAGTAGAAAAATTTGTTATGATTTTAGTTCAGAAGGAATAAGTTTGCCAAATGGCGACAAAAAATTGTAAACAAAAATTTTTACGAACAATGATGTTGTTATACATATCTACTACCTACTCTACTTAATTTGTATAAATTATTTCTTCCTTCTATATATTGTATTATTATCTTAAACACTGTGAATAGAGTAACAAGGTTAGAATATACATCTCTAAAAATTTTATATTTAATGTCTTACTATATTTCCTGTAAACAACCATCTTATAGCCTCTCTAGTCCATACCAGAAAAGATATGAGTTGAAAAATCTTCGAGGATTAAGAAAGAATTCCTTGTCAATGAACATAAAATTGCTAATGAAGATAATTCAGTAGAACCTGGGAAAAAACTAAAAAACGGAATATCCATATTTTGATGCCTTAACTTTTTTATACACTTATTTATTAAATTTTCTTATCAAAACTATGTATTTAAGTAATATTTCAAGAGCTGATAGCACAAAGCTGGTGACAGCAAGACTTTTTAAAATAGCAAAAAATCTTAAACGTAGACAAGCTTCGCCGTATTCTCGATTAAAGCCGAGAAAATCTTACTAAACGGCTTTTTTAACGCGAGTACTATTATCCAAATATTTAGTATTTAGAAATAGTTAAGAACTACACCGACATGTATGCTATGTTTTTAAAAAATGCCTCCAAGTAGACAATATTTGGCAAATGTTAGAATAAAAGCGGACAAACTTTAATGCATACTCATTACGCGGGCATTTTTTAATGGAAAACTACTATCCGAAGCTTTAACAAGTTGAAATAAACAATGAAAAGTTAATTATATTTTCAAATAACGCTTCAAAGTAGGCAATATTCAACAAATATTATTTAAAAAATAGGTACGTTCAATATGTTCTCGATATTCGGCTTTTTTTGTCAGAAAAATTATTACCAAAAATGTAACGAGTTAAGATAAACACCAAAATGTATACTATGTTTTAAAATAACCTCCAAAGTATGGCATATTTAACAAATATTATTATAAAAGTCGGCAAATTTTGCTACATTCTAAACATTCGGATATATTTTACGAGAAAAGTATTATCCAAAATGGTCAACAGTTAAGATATCCGTAGAAGTGTATACCATGTTTTTAAATAACGCCTAAAAGTAGGCAATATTTCAAAATTATTAGTATAAAAGTAGGAAAATTTTGATGCTTCCTCGATATTCGACAATACGTCTTTTATTAACAAAGATGGAGCCAGTTATGATATAGACGAAGAGTTTACTATTTTTAAGAACGTCTAAAAGTAGTAGTATATAGTACTTACTGGAGGAAAAAAATTTTAACTGTATAAATAAACTATGAGAACGAAACTGAAACTCATCCGACTATTGAATACTTTGAAATACACTCTCCAAAGCAATATAATTTACTAATTTGAATTTAAAAATCTGGAAGAATATGAAACTCGATCGAGACAAAGCAATTTTTATGAAAAAACAAAGATATAAATTTTCTTTGGTGTTTTGCCGTTAAAAACTTTAATACACAGCCAAAAGTAGGCTACTAATTATGAGAAATTTAGTAAAAAGATCCCAGTAAAGTAATATAGGCATTTAGATTACGCTAGATAAAACTATATGACAGAAACTGAACCTTAGCCCCCTTTAGTAATTTTTTTTTATTTGAAAAAAAGTCAATATAAATTTGATTTCTCTGTTTCCCGTTAACAGCTTTGATACACGGCCAAAAAGTAGGCTACTAGTTATGAAAAAATTTGCAAACAAAAAAGCCCCAGCAATATAATGCCACAATATTGAGACTAAGAAAAAGCAAAAATTAGATTAATAAAAAAAATACTCGCATCGAGCGCCCAAAAGTATGCATTACAACTATTAACTCTGCAATTCAATGATTCATGATTTAATTTTTATAAGCACTTCATCGAATGGCTTTCAGCGCCTTTAACTTTATCTCTGCGATCGACTGAACACCGATGATTGTTGACTTTTTTGCATGTCAAACTCATAAACAGAACAAAGAAGTTATAATTCTCTCTTTATGAATGTGGAATCGAAATCCTTACGATCAAGCATGTCCAAAGAGACCAGTTTACGAAACTCTTTTTGAAAAAAAGTCAGCTTTATCGGCATGAATGGAGCAAGAATGCGTTTCAAATCCGAAGCCACCAAAATCATTCGGACGGGCCCGCGAGAGATGTCGACAACACGACACTTGCCTGACAATTCTAAAGCGCCACGTCCCTCACTTTTATAATATTTTCATCAGCTGAAGAGGTCGAAGGTTTGAAGGTTTTAAACAATAAAAAGACTTGTGGGTTTGGTAAAACTTAACCTACGTAAGCCTTTCCAACATTGAATGAAATGTCTTGAGAGAATATCCTCGCTACTTTTCTTAATATCTGAAGAAGATGAACTGTGAAAAGCATATCTGTTGTCGCCACCGAAACGAAAACTAGAGTATCAATTCAAATCTCTAAGCATTCTGCAAGAATTACTCGCTTTTCATTTCCTTTCAATCTATAAGCGTCCATTAGCGCCTGCCTTAACAAAAACTCCTCATACCGGCTTTAATCCACCCACATATGAGACGTGAAACTCAATCATATGCGCTAGCCATTTACTTTGGTGCTGCTGTCGCTCTGTCTGCCAACAATAAAAAGGGCCACACTTTGACTTAACAAGTCAGCGGCCAAACCAACCATTTGGAAGTCCATAGCTACAGTTATTTCAATGCCACAGCCTACAACGAATATATATGAAAGGCAAGTGCCGGCGTCCTTGACTCGCATGTGCTTGCATATTTAAGAAAATTATTCAAATAAGCCAGCAGCTCAATTCACACCGCCGCTCAAAGGCGGCAACCGAGCGCAGCACTCAGCCACTTCACAACAACACTCACAACTCACTCACTTCGCGCCAAACGCTTAACTTGAGCAGGTGATAAAATGAAGCTCACTTCAATGCGCAAAGCTAAGGTGGTAGAAAGGATGTTCGCACAGGCATATATACACAGCTATGCATACATACTAATATATGTATATATATATATATATATATTCCGAAAGTGACTCTGCAAAAGTGAGTCGGCGCTCTTTTATAAAGCCTTTTCACTACCGACTTGCCGCTGTTGATTTGCTGACGGAAGTGCTTGAGAATAAATCATTGCTTTTTTAGGCAAATTCACCAACCTACAGCAACAACAACAAAATTACAATTTCAGATTGTGTTGAAAAATAAAAAAATAAGTACGCGCCGAAGTCACAACAACTGTCCGCTAAGCGTATAAGAGAGCGAGCGAGTCGGACTGAGTAGGAGTGTGCCATGGCGTATACGTGAAATTGAAGGATTATTTGATTTCGTGCGGCAAATGGATGTGAAAAGTGCACTTTACCAAGCGCCAGTGGGCAATGAATTGAATTTGTCAGCCGTTGTGTAGACTCTAACACCAGCACAAACATATTTCATATACACAAACACACGCATATTCATACTTGCACTCGCCTATTTTATCTATTTCCACTACACACCATTTCGGCATGTCGTCGATATTTTAATAGGCGCGCAGAGTTAGACAGCCGAAGAGACTACGAAATGCCTTGCTTGCTGCGAAAAGCAGGCAGGCGCTTGACTATCTATGTACATATGTATGTGTGTGTATATGTATATTCATAGGTGTGTATGTATGCATGCCCCTGTGTTTCTGAAAATGGCTTCTCGAATATGCAGAGTGAAAATTGATTACACCCATGCACCAGCGACACACACAATGCACACACCCACAAAGCAGCGTTAGCCAGTTATTTGAAATCGAATCGCTCGCTAACTGTTAAGCATTTCAAGTGTGCAACTGCAATCTAAAACGTATTTATAAATGTGAATGCCTCACTTTTTCCATTTTACCCACTAAGTGTGGTGCGCACACCTATTCGTAGCGCCAGTGATATATATGTGTGTGTGTGTGTGTGTCAATTCACATGCATTTGAAGTTGAATTTGAATTGCTGGCGTGAAAAAATTATGCTGCTCCATTTGGGTATGCCTCGATTGTGGCACGTTAGGCGCAGCCGAGTGTGAATGATATATTTACAGTGGAAAAATGGTGCAAATTGCTTTTTGCGGGTTATTCGCACACACGAGTGGAGCATCAATGCAGTGATGGCATTAGTAGTCGGCGCGGTGGGGCGTATACGTAATTTTTTTTGTTGAGTGAATTTTAATTATTGTTATGTGGTTTGTTTTGGCGGTTCAGTGGTAGGGCATTGGAATTGATAGCTTGCTGACAGCTGAAATACAGTTAAACGGAGAGTAATCAGCGCTACTGTACAGCTTTTGCAGTAGTTACATTTATTATACGTACATACATATGTACATATATACGAAAAATCACTGACTACGCCAAAATTTTTATTATAAACACAAAATCAATTAACTTAATCCGGAGGTTTACTTTTATTTATTTGAACATGGTTGCCATATTTTGAAAAAAAATATTTCTTTCAATTTGTTTTTATCCTAAACAGCAATTCTGTAAAATAAGTGAATAACACTAATTTTTTTATTTGGCTAGGGTTGCCATATTTTGAAAAAAATATTTCTTTCAATTTTTTTTTATTTTAAACAGCAAATCTGTAAGTGTAAGTGTAAGTGAATAATATTCATTTTTTCATTTGAACAGGGTTGCCATATTTTGAAAAAAAATATTTATTTCAATTTTTTTTTTTATTTTAAACAGCAAATATGTAAAATAAGTGAATAATATTATTTTTTTGATTTGGGCCAGGTTGTCATATTTAGAACAAAACTGTTTATTGACAAAATTTTATTATTAACAGAAACACTGTTAAATTAATGAGGTAGAAATAATTATTTTTAATTTGAACAGAGTTGCCATATTTTAAAAATAATTGTAAAAAAATTTTTACTATAAACATAAAATCTGTAAAGTATGAAAAAATTGGGAGTGAAGAGAAGTGAAAGGTTTTTTGCCACATTAAAAATATTAATTCATTTAATGATAAATTTATTTATAAAATTATATCATTTATACCGCAAAAAACTTATTGTTTCAACTAGGTAAAATATCGATTTCACAAATACCAGAAAGCAAGTTCTTTGAAACTAAGATAAAAGGCTATTGAAAGTACCAAAGTTTTTTCAATAGGGTTGCCATGGACTGAAATTTTTTATGTTATATTAGCGCCACGTTAGGAGCATCAGCTAAAACTATATTTTCGTAACCTATTATGAAGTAAATACAATTAATTCTGAAATCATCAAAACCATTTTTTTTAATAAGAGTTGCCATGCACCGAGAGCACTTTATTTGAGATCAGCTCTATGTACAATCATCGCCATGTATGGTTTTTGATAGCATTGAACAGACGTATATATGTATGTATAGTGCAGAAAGCAATAAATATTTTTAAGTGAGTTGCCGCATTTTTTAAATTTTTTCAACATATAAGATTCACCATACAAAAAATTAATTATAGAAACATTATTTTCAAAATCATTCAAATCTAATGCAACATAAAGAATGTAATAAATATTAAAATTTTTTATGCCAATAAATTTTTTAGTTTTTTTTTTGAAAATAGCTTTTTGAAAAAAAAAATAATTAAAAAAAATATAATGCATAAAAATTTAAAAATTTATGCAGATTTTTATTTTGTTTTAGTGTTATTTGAATGTTTTGAAAACAATAGTTTTAAATTGTATTTTAATAAAACTTAAAAAAAAATTTTAATTAAAATTTATTTTTAATTTTTGTGTTTCTTTCTTTTTAAAATGTATTTCATTTTTAGTAAAGTGTAAATAATTTTTTTTTATATTAAAGTTTAGATATTTTTTTTTATTAATTTATTCTTATCACATATTACGTATACTACTTTTTAGTAAAAAAAAAATTCTAAAGAAAAACAAAAATTATGAATATAAAAGCAAATAAAGAAATAAAAATATTCTTACTTCTTTTTAACAAATTTTTTTTTTTGTGAAATTTTTACACCTTTCAGAGCTTTTTTTTAAAAACATTTCTAACAAAAAAATTTTAATATACGAACTAATTCACAAAATTAAACTCATTTTGTCAGTAAATAAATTAAAAATATTAGAACTAAAAACATTTTAGAATTAAATACATTTTTTCGCATAAAAACGCAGACATTAAATTAAAATATTTTTTTTATTATAACCTTTTATAAAAATTTTTTCTTCATAAAAAACTGATAGTCATGATTAACAAAAGCAATTTACTAAAATAAAATTTTGTATTAATTAACATGTGTAACCACTTTAAAAAAATAATTTTTCAAAAACAAAAAATTAATAAATAAAAATATATAACTAATACAGAGAAAAATAAAAACCTTTTTTCCCACGAAAATACCAACCAAAAATAAATTAAAATATTTTTTTTTTTGTTTTAATACAGACAAAATTTATTTTTTTGTGGATTGCAACTTTACTGGATTTTTTTTTTTTTCAAGTAAAATTCTTTAAAATACTAACAATCTTAGCTGCTACTATTGAATATTGGCCTACATCGCAGCATTCATATCAACTCTACAAAGCTTTCCACATCGCCTACTGAAAAAGAAAATGAAAATAACAGTAAATCCTCCCTTCTTTCACTCCAACTCACTACACACTCATTAAAAACTTCCGGCGCTCACAAAGCGCATGATGTCACCAGCACATTGCAATTAATCGCTTCTTCTACTTTACTGCCATTTTGCATGAGCAAAACTTTTCCCCACTGACTAGCCGCCTTGGCATTTTTCAGTCCGCCTTTGCAGAGAACTTGCGCACCACAGCATCAATGACAGTTCGATTGCCTTAATTACTGATGAAGTTGCGCCGTTCCCTCTGCTGGCAGCTGCACATTTAAATATTACATAACCGCCTCTACCTCGGCGACTTGGCGAACTCTTTGCCACTTGCTTTGCGCTCAAGTTCTTGTGTTTGTATGTATTGAGGTTGACAACTGCATGGCATTGCAGTTAAATTGCTGTCGCTGGTAATTCTTTGCATGCTAATTTTGCGGAATGCCAATTTGTGCCAATTCGTACGGTATTTTGTTTGCTCTGTCCCCCCCACTTTCATTTTAATTTTTGAGAGCTCTCTCTCTTTTTTTTGTGTGAAATCTCACTGGAATAGTTTGCGCAAAAACATTTAATGGCAAAAGTCGCAAGGCATTGATTGATTTTGGTCGCAGCATTCGCTCGATTGCTTTACTTTCTTCTTGATTCTTGCTAAACTGGGGCAGGCAATAAATTTTATTCGAACTGAAGTTAGTGGGAGCGAGGAGGAAATGCTCAAGTGTGGCGCTTGGATGAATTTTTAATGAGTGGATATGCATCTGATTTTAATGTATGCGACTTTTGAGAGTCTTCGTGATTTGACAGAGAATAATGATGGGTTAAATGGGTAAAAAAAGTATCGCTTTGAATGTTACGTATACGCCTAGTGTCAAGTAAACCCTATTTCTGATGAAGTATTAAGGTGGTTATGTCATACAAATGTATGTTTAAAGGCATCTTTTCTTAAGCCTTCACAAATTGGAATCATTAGCTTTCATAATTGTTCGAAATGACAACCGAAACAGCAAGAAAATTAACTTTTTGCAATATCTTGTGCGCAGCGCCATCTGGAGTAGCTTTTTGAGGTAATATTTCGCCCATTTCAAATAAAAGATAAATATGGTAAGACTATGTTCTTCTTCAAATCTAATTCAAAATACACGGCTAATCCACTTTCGCAGATACTCCGCTCTCGGCGCCATCTATTAGATTAGGCAATAGAACAGTGTTCCGCGAAATCTGATTCCGAATAAAAAGCTAATCGACTAACGCAGATATTCCGCACGCAGGGTCATCTATTGGATTCGATATTTTTAGACCAATGAGATTATGTTCTTACCGAAATCTGATTCTGAATAGATGGCAAATCGTTTTTTAAGGTATTATGCTCTCAGCGCCATCTAGTTTAGATTTTTCGACAACAATATGTCTGGTATTTCAAATATTAGTGGAGTAGACTATTGTTTTCCACATGTGCATACTCAAACTGCTCTCACAAGCCAAAATTATTTTTTTCCTAAAATATATTGATCAAAATTTCAAATAAAATATAAATAAACAAAATACATTTTTATAATATTTTTCAAATGTTGAACACATTTCTAACCACAAAACATTTATTTATTATATTTTTGTATTTTTCTAAATTTCCAGGTACCTCAGGATCGCACAATTGTACGTCGCGTCTTACGCACAGTATCGCTGCCATTATTTGTCTGTATGTGTACAATTTCAAGTTGTGGTATATTAGTAGCCTTAGCACTTATTGTATTCAACATATGGAATAAGCATAGAAGGTGAGTACTTTAAAGATTTATTAAATTGCGCTCAAATTACTAAAATCTTGAGAAAATTTTAGCATTGCAAAAAAAATATATATCAAATATTATTTGGGCTGCTTATTCACTTAATTTTGATAGAAACTATATAAACGTAAGTTACGTTGGAATTTTGAAAGTATTTGTTATCTCATAAAAAAAAAAAAAATTAAGACCTAAAGAAATTTTACTACATAACCCTTCGGAGTTGAACCAAGTGCATAAAATATAGGAAAAAGTAAACCTCTAAGCTCTTAAATTAAGCGCTCGCTAAAGTGCCACAGAACAAAGAAGCAATTTAATAAATCAATGGAGAATTACAAAACTTAAGAAGTAATTAAAAAAAAAGTATCTAAAAAAGCATCAAAATAGATTAAAACCAGAATAGCTCAGCACTAGAATAGTTGAAACCACAAAAGGAGATACCAGGACTCGTCTCGGCACTGCAATAGGCTGCCCACACAGTGGAGTGCTATCCCCCTGTTATGGAGTCTTATCGTGGAAGACCTACTAGCTAGTTTAGCTAACTTACAATGGAATCCGATGTCAAAGATACGGGGATGACTTTGTTATTATAGCCAGAGGTAAATTCTTGAACACTCTTCTCAAATTAATGCAAAGAGGAAACTGAGATCGTCCCGTTCACGAGACGTAGGTCCCTGCCCAGCCTCAGGAACCTAATCCCTGGTGTCCGAGAGGTAGAGATAGCCAACATGTTTGCTTGACACCTGAAGCGTCTAAAGCACCAATGGTGTGCAATCGACTACCTGGTTAATCTTGGAACTGCAAACCAGTTGGCTTGGGCCTCAAAAGCTTCGCAGGGGCTCCAACTATCGAAGCTGCTACGACTTGCATACATCTGCTTGTCGGGTGCAATGCGCACTTGTCCAAAGGCAGCACTTGAAGTCATGCTCTTCATACCTATGGGAAATTTTCCAAGCATTATTTAAGCAGAAGTCTTTACCATAAGTCGAAGCATAGCATAAACCTCCAATGCAGCTATCGCGTCGAGCGTATAACTCTACTTCGAAGTAGTCGAGTGCTACTTGCATCTCCGCCTATGAGATCAAATTGTTCCTGGTGCTGGAGTATAGAGGAATGCTGAATAGCCCAGTGAAAAGTACCCAACATATAAGTTATGTTATAACATCAGCAGGTAAATATGTAATCATTCTGCCTAGAAACAAACTCAGGCTACTTGTCGCATTCTACACCGGCCACTGCAAGCTGAAAAAACACGTGGTCTAGCTTCTTGCGCAAATTCCTGGTTCTGCGACAGGGAGCCTGAAACTCCAGAACGCCTGATGATTGACTGCATAGTAGTCTCCAGACGCCGGATAAAAGCATCTATGTTTCCAAATAAGGATCTCATCGCCTCACTAGCACCTAGCAGTATATTGGACTTTATCGATATGCTTAAGCTAGGTGAGTCTTTATGAATCAGGAGAGGGCACAATAGACTTAAGATCGCGGTGCAATCCTCATTTATCTATCTTATCTTATCTCAATAGGTAGATTTTTTAAAAAGCTCTAATAAATTGCATAAGGCTGTTTAGAAAAAAGTATTGCAAACAGCGTTGCCACCTATCAAAAACAAAAAATTATATTAAACATATAAAATGTTATAAGCAACTATTCATGGATTTTTTGGAAAGTCGCCAGCTCCATATTTTAGTAACAATTTCATAAACCTAAGGAGAATTACAAAAATAAGGACAAATTTAAAAAAAATAAAAAATATTTAAAATTTTTTTAAAGGTATGGGATTTTTTCAAAAGCTCTTCTCAACTGTGTAAGGTTGTTCTATAAAAATTGCAATTAGAGTTGCCACCTATTACTAAATTGTAAATTTAATAAAGCATATAAAATGTTATTAAAGAAAACATAATAATAATAGTGTTCCTCCAAAGTTTACAATTTCATAACATTCAATTAGAAAAAGTCTACAAATAGAGTTGCCACCTATTAAAAAATATTTTTTTTAAATTTCTAATGAGCACATAAATTATTATCAGCAATTATATAAGGAGTTTTTGCTAAAATCTTATTTCAAATAGAGTTGCCATCGCGGCAAAAAACCGCAATTTTTAAACGTTTATGTTAACCTACCTAAAATTACCAAATGAAAAGACCAAATAAATTAATATCTAATAAGAGGGAAATTAAAAAAAAATGAAGAAGGGATTCATTTTCTGAACATTCACTTTACCGAACGTCGCCACGCAGAGTTACCATCTGTTTAGAATATATATTAATAACTCAGAGACCTAATATTGATAACAAACAGAATTGACACACTATCTATATCTCACTCTTTCATCCTAATTAATAAAAAAACACCCTTTCGCTCCCTCTCTCTTCTCACCGAATCCTTTAATAATTGGCAATACTCCAGTTTCACACTTAATTTGAGATAAATACTTCCTTCAGCTCATCAGTTTTATTTAAAAAATTGTTACATTCCTACAGAGTTTCACTACAACGAATTCTCTCCCCGCACTTGACTTGCACTAAGCAGCAAGTAACATATCACAATAAGCCATCTTCTCTACAACAAGTGTAATTTTTCTATTCTCCAGCAAATCTCAGCTACATTTCATCCGGCCAGGACGACTAGAGCAAATGCTTAACGCAGTTTAAATTGTTTCCTTTCATTAGCGCGCTGCCGTCGATGTGCTTAATTAAATGGAAGCGTACAAGTGATAGGAAGACGAACGAACGCAGTAAAGGAAATATTTGCTAACTTCAGATGTTGCAGCCAATCCCGGCTGCAAGTAAAACTGGAAATAGAAATGTATTGCAACAATGTTGACAGAAATTACAAGCACATTGTTGCATTTGACTTTAATTTGTAGGCTTGAATTGTGAGCTTCGTAGCACGCAGGAGCGAGCCACTGGGCACAGCTTTGTGTGGGTGGGGCATAACAATATGTGTATTCTGATTGCTTGCCATTTACTTAAGCAGTGAGTTCATTTGCTGCACATAGTGACCGCAAATACAGTTAACTGTTGACGAACGCTATTGAAACTGCGGTTACTCATACGACGTGTGTACCACTAGTTGAATGCCCAAAGAGCCATGTTAGTTTAGCATATGCTTAGAAGAAGGCACATTTTTGCATTTTGAATTAAAAATTTCTCAGAGAATTTCAAATGTATATTGAAAATATATTTTAGATAGCTGTACTAGGAGAACCATTGAATATGTCTGTATGAAGAAAAATCAAAAAACCCAAATTTATGAGATTAAAAATTTATAAAATCAAATGTCAAATGTTAAAGGATAAAGGATATTTTGTTTCTATAATTTAGTTTAGTAAGCACTATCTTAGTTAAGGTTACAAATCTGAGCTTGAGGACAATAAAATTAATCAAAAAATGGAACTTAAGCTCAAATAAAGGTGTGCAAGAGGATTTTTTTACTGCTCGGATGCTAACGATAAATTCAATGGATTCCTGGTTTCAGAAAACCATCACCAGCGATTAGGTCTATCTGGGTCCATAAGCGCTATTTTTCAAGGCTTAATAAACACTTTAAGATCCTCAAAACATTATTCAAATCATAGAATAGTGAAAAAAAAGAATTTTTATTAAAAATGATTTTTATGCCATATTTCTACAAATCAGACACTTGAAAAACCTTGTTGTTAAACCGAACACTTTGCTAGCAAACCTTATATAGATTAGGAACACAATCTCTCTGTCTCTCCCCCCTCTCTCTCTCTCTTCCAAATTAAAACTAATAAATCTTATTTTTTCCCTTAAGTTATCTGTCGCACTTTCTCTCTATTTCTCTTAAGCTCACTCTGCCTCTTTCTCTCACTTTTTCTATATAGTATCTCTCCCTCTCTACACTTCTCACAAAATGTCTCATAAATTCTCTTTATCTATCATACTCCTTAACTCATTCTCTTTTTATTCCACTTTTTCTCTATTTTTCTCGATCGCTTACTCTTTATCACACCGAGTATCTCGATATTTCGCTATTTACCGTTCTTACTCTGTGTGTCTTTCTCTTCATTCACTATTTACTCTGTGTGTCTCTCTCTTCCTCTTCCGAGTTAATAAAAAATCTTTTTTTTGTCCTTACGTTTTCTCTCCGTCTCACACTTATTCAAACAATTTTCGTCACTCTCCCAATTTATTTCCCTCTCTTTCTATCTCATATAATGTTTCTCTCCAACTACTACACTCTTTTTATATATCTCCACATCTCTTGTACTCAATACCCATCCCTTTATTATTCTCACCCTCTCGATCTTACTCTAATCACTCACAATGTCTCTATTTTTACATTTTTCTTTCTCTCTCTTCCGAAGTTATAAGAAATTTTTTTGTCAATATAATAAGAGCGGTGCATTCCATTTTATTCTGCTTAAGAGGTTATGTACAGTTGAAATTTTCCAAAAATTAGCCTTTTTTTTATTTAATGCTTGAAAGTACAAGGCCAAACATTAAACGCGTTTTTCCCATAATGGTGTTTTCAAAGTCGGTGACCAACATTACCCAAAAACGGCTAAACCGATTAGTGATATTTTTCTCTCAGAAAAAACGCTGGGCAATTCGCTTCTTACCCCTTAAGAAGAGGTACATATATGAGCAATTGGTATGTCTCCTCTCATTTAAAAAGCCTTTTAAGCCTCTTTATCCTAAAAATCATGACGTTTCTCCAATAAAAATTACCAAATACCATTATTCTCCAAAAATTTCTTCAAAAATTGGATTATTTCGAAAATATTAAATAAAAATGTTTTTGTCCATCAAATAGTTTTAAATTAAATTAAATAATTAAAGAGCAATCACACTTAACTTTAGCGAATCACATTTTTTACGCGAACTGAACAGACAACCCCACCAGTTTATAACAAAAACATATGCAACCGACAACAAAAGGGGAACGAAAATGTTCGTAACTCAAAAGTGATTATGGCAACAAATCCATAACAGAAAGGAAAGGAGCAGACGACTCACACAAGCAAACAAATGTCATGAACAAGCATTTTGTACTTAAAACAAAGGAGTTCCCCGCAAATGCAGCAACAACTGCACACCTGCATATATGTATGTTTGTATGTATGTATATTAGAAAGAACCATATGTATATAAGCACTGTACAGCTCTAGCCAAAAAGTGGTCGGTATTCATGCAACAAATGAGTGCTTGCAACACCTGCCACTATTAAAGTCAACTCGAAGCAACACGATTTACGCTTCGATGGATTACTTTGTGCTACACCGCTCACCTGTATTTAGAGTGAGCTCCAGGGTGAGCAGCTGAGATTTAGGGAAATTATGCATATGCTTGTACATATGTATGAGCATTTATGCTGCTTTTACTTGCATGACGCTGGCATGCATTTAAGTTGCACTCAGCGAGCTGTGGTTGCAAGTTGGGGGAGTACCACACTGTGGTGCAACAAAACCACAAGAGTAGCTATTGTTTAACAGCAACACATTGGTTAATGTTTCTAAAACCACCAGACATACACATACATATGTTGATTTTTAGGAGGATATGTGAGCATACAGGTGTCTTTCGACAAAGTGTTGTCTTATGGTTGCACTTTTTTTGGGGTGAGTGCTCACATCTATTCATCTATTTTGTTTTGGTAATATATTTTTTGCGTTAATACTGTGGCGTAGCTGTGGTTGGAAGCTAATTTTATATTTAAAAAAAAACTATGGCGCATATACATATATACACAAAACAAGAAACAAATTTTAAAGTCGGTTGCACCAAAGCTAGAATATCATTCAGTTTCTATGGCAGCTATATGGTATAGTAATCCGATCTCAGCAATTTTTTCGAATAATATATCATTGCTTTGTATAACAACGCATGCCAAATTTCGTGAAGATATCTCATTAAACGAGTAAGTTTTTGCATACAAGCACTTGATTCCGAATATTCAATTTGTATAACAGCTATATGCTATAGTGCTCCGATCGAAACAATTTCTTCGGAGATTATATTATTGCCTTACATAACAACGCGTGTTAAATTTCGTGAAGATATCTCATTAAACGAGTAAGTTTTTCATACAATCACTTGATTCCGATCGTTCCCTTTGTATGGCAGCTATATGCTATAGTGGCTCGATATTGATGGTATCTGAACGTAAGCAACTTCTTTTTGAAGAAAGTATTTTTGCAAAATTTCAGACAGATATCTCAAAAACTGAGGGACTAGTTCACGTAAAGACAGACAGACGAACTGACATTTTCTTCTGGGTATTACCAACATTGTGGCGAACTTGATAAACCCTTTCCGCGCCATAAAAAATGGAAATAATATTTTGATTTAACTTTGGTACTTCTGACAAAGATAAACAACTCCACAAACGTCCGATTACTTTATCATTTACTCACTTCCAACAAACTGCAATTTCCATGCTATTTCAGTATAACTGTTTGCTTACTTATAAATATGTATATATATGTACGTATATATACTGAAACTTTTGCGATTACTTCTAAAATAAATAAAATAACTTCATGCTGTGCGAATACGCTTGAACTTCCTACAAGTAGTTGCATAAATTGCAGCTGCTTAATTTACAAGAAACACTTCATGCATATGCGGTACTGTAGATTTATATGTATGTATACAAATATATACATATCTACCATGTATCCATGTATATAGTTGTGTAAAGCAGCGTTATTTGATAGCTCTGCAACTTCTCATAAAGTTCTAGCTTAACGCCAACTAATTAGTAGTGAAGCAGTTTTTCAAGTTTCAGTTAACTCATACGCCATGGCACACGTGTGCACAGCTGTGACGCTGCACTTGCCGCTTGGCACATGTGTGTTATATGGTAACAAAAGCGATTTCTCAATTATGTACAGCCACTTTATTCAAAAGTTTATTGTTGTAATATTTTGTAAATATTTTATTAGAGGCAAAATAGAGCAACAAGGCACGTAAATTAGTAGTTCCATATAAAAACGACTATTATTTTAACGATATTCTACAATTACTCTTTCCAGACCAAATTCATTACTAATACTAGAGGAAATATTGCTAAATTGTTGTGAAAGTCAATATTAACATATTATTTGAAAAAACATAAAAATGCATGAACAAAAAAATTATAGGAACAAAAAATGTTATAGGGGGAAACTTGTATAGAAAAATTATATACGATTGTGAAAATATTGTAGGAAAGTCATAAATTATAGGAAAATTGTATAGGAAAAATTTTTATAGAAAAAAGAAATATTCCACAATATTAAAGGAAAATTTATATTAAATTGGAAACAACGTATTTCAAATAAAGTCTTTAAGCAAAATCCTTAATATTTCTTAAAAAATTTGATATGAAAGGATAACTTTAACAACTTTTAAAATAAATATATAAAATAAAGTATACTTAACAAAAATATAAAATTTTGTATAGGAAAAATAAAACAAAAACTTTTATAAAAACAATTATAAAACATAAATTACAAAAAATCTTAGCACCAAACTTTATGATAAAAACATTTTTGGGAACATTTTCATAACACTATACCATTTATTATTTTTATAGGAAATAAAGAACAGCAAACTCTATAATTAAATACAGAATGATAATTCGATATGATTTCTTTCCAACTTTAACAATTATTGAAAAACTTGGCGACAAGCTTATACATACAAGTATATACTATGTAAACAAACAATCTTGAAAAGTATTAATCTTTTATATGTATTTATAGAAAAAAAATGATGGAAAAAGTTTTATGGAAAAAACAGTGTTTTGAAAAGGGAAAATATTTTATGAGAATAAAAAAATGTTTATAAAAATGATTTACTATAAAAAATATTTACATTTCATGTGAAAACAAAATTTATACAAAATGCTTTCTCCTACAAAAATATTTTTCATAGTTATAGAAATAGCTTTTGCATATAAACTTTTTTTATAAAACTAGATTTTTGTCGTAAAAGATTTTCACCATTCAAAACACTGTTTTTGCATGAGAACTTTTTCCAGAACATTTTGTTTATCAAAATAAATGTTTTCTTTCCAGGTTCGCAAAGAATATTTTATAAGGATAAATATTTTAGGAACTTATTTG